>NW_028165295.1:0-12500 GCF_964263955.1 Coregonus lavaretus
AGAGAGAGAGAGAGAAGAGAGACTAATAACAACCTTTTCAGTGAAGCCTCTTTCTCACTTTAGTTGACTTTCCTTTCTCTCTGGAGGATAATTGCAACCATGAATAGACACCTATGGTTGTCTTCAATCCATTCTCAGCTAGCAGCTAGGTTTGCATTAAGGATATGTCCCAAATGGTACCCTATTACCTGTATGCAGTGCAGTAAGGTCAAAAGTAGTGCACTATATAGGGAGTAGGGTGCCATTTATAGCCCCATTTATAGCCTATAGTTGTCTCTTTTTGGGCTTAGTTGTGGTCAATTCGCAAGTGTAAAAATTATTCTAATTATGTTCCGGCCCCCCGACCATCCGCTCTGAACAAAACTCGGCCTGCGGCTGAATCTAGTTGCTCAACCCTGGCCTAGAAACCTTAACTGACACTTTGCTATTTTCATTTAAAACATGTTTTAAAGGAACTTACTGTTGAAAGTTGTAGTAGGAGAATGAACAAGGTGACATTTCTAAATCGGGTAGTGCCTCATCAGTATTCCTCTTGTCATTGCAGACCTTAGAGCTCTTATAACTTGTCAAATGTCCAGATCAACTAGCCCAAGTTTTTTTGTAAAGCTAGGTTTTGTGTATAGAATTTCAAGAAAATCTGCTTTAAAACGGCAACATTTTCTCGGCACCCCCATGGCAAAATGTGTAGAGTTGCAGAAAATAAGCTTTTTAAAACGGCAAAATGTTCTCTCACTGTCAACAAGCGGGGTGTGAACAGTTTTGTCCTAGGAGTGGGAAAAAGTTGTCTCTTGTCATGTTCCAAAATGCTGTACTAGTTGTTAAGCAAAATGAGGAAAGAACGTTGAAGTGTTTTTCAAAGCTTCTGTCGTCTTATTTTCCTTTTCTCCTCCGGAAGCTGAAGGGTTCTGAAGGGTTCTGAAGGGTTCTGAAGGGTTCTGACGGGTTCTGAAGGGTTCTGAAGGGTGTTGTTAAGAAAAGCCTTGACCCTGCTACAGTCAGTCCCAGCCATGACATGCCTCCGGAAGCTGAACGGGTGTTGTTAAGAAAAGCCTTGACTCTGCTACAGTCAGTCCCAGCCATGAAATGCCTCCGGAAGCTGAACGGGTGTTGTTAAGAAAAGCCTTGACCCTGCTACAGTCAGTCCAGCCATGAAAAGCCTCCGGAAGCTGAAGGGTGTTGTTAAGAAAAGCCTTGACCCTGCTACAGTCAGTCCCAGCCATGACATGCCTCCGGAAGCTGAACGGGTGTTGTTAAGAAAAGCCTTGACTCTGCTACAGTCAGTCCAGCCATGAAATGCCTCCGGAAGCTGAACGGGTGTTGTTAAGAAAAGCCTTGACCCTGCTACAGTCAGTCCAGCCATGAAATGCCTCCGGAAGCTGAACGGGTGTTGTTAAGAAAAGCCTTGACCCTGCTACAGTCAGTCCCAGCCATGAAATGCCTCCGGAAGCTGAACGGGTGTTGTTAAGAAAAGCCTTGACCCTGCTACAGTCAGTCCAGCCATGAAATGCCTCCGGAAGCTGAACGGGTGTTGTTAAGAAAAGCCTTGACCCTGCTACAGTCAGTCCCAGCCATGAAATGCCTCCGGAAGCTGAACGGGTGTTGTTAAGAAAAGCCTTGACCCTGCTACAGTCAGTCCCAGCCATGAAATGCCTCCGGAAGCTGAACGGGTGTTGTTAAGAAAAGCCTTGACCCTGCTACAGTCAGTCCCAGCCATGAAATGCCTCCGAGCCAAGATTTCCTGTTATGCTATTCTGAAGCAGCTTTTTACAATAGCCCAGAGCACTCTCTAGTATTTTAGTTGAATCCTAAACGGCACCCTATTCCCTATGTAGTGCACTACTTTTGACCAGGGCCCCATATGGAATAAAGAGGAATTTGTCGTGTGGGTTTGGGCTGTGGGTTGGTATCTGACATTGAATGAGTATCGCCACTTTAAATTAAAGATTCAACACCACTGCAGGCCAGGTAGGTTTCTTCTCAGAAAGTTGCCTGTGGCGCTTTATCTCTGCGTTACCATGGAGACCGGTCTGTTTACAAATGCGCGTTCTGTATCGCTAATTGCTGTGTGCGGGAGACGGCTTGCTAATCAGTAAAAAAAAACCTGCTGCTTTTTATCATGTTATTTTAGACACGTTTTTCTTTTGTCTTTCATACAATGAAGCGAGCGTTTTCCACAACCATTAGATGGGCTGACCAGTTAGGTTTCCTGTCACCTGTTGTTTGGAGTAGAGAATACACTGTCAACAGGTCTGTTTAGGGCGGCAGGTAACTTAGTGGGTAAGAGCGTTGTGCCAGTAACCGAAAGGTCGCTGGTTCTAATCCCTGAGTCCGACGAGGTGAAAAATCTGTCGGTGCCCTTGAGCAAGGGCACTTAACCCTAATTGCTCCTGTAAGTCGCTCTGGATAAGAGCGTCTGCTAAATGACTAAAATGTAAATGTAAAAATGTTCATATCGCAGTCTGTACTCACCTGCTGGCAGTACAAAAGCCTTCCTACATAGAGAAAGGTGGTGGATCAGTAAAAAACATTTACATTTTAGTCAGAGAGTTGATTATGACTGGAGTGGCCTCAGCCTGCCTTTTTAATACCTGATAATCACAGAAACAGAACAGAGAGAGATTCATTAAATCAAAATAAAGAAGGGGGGGGGGGGGAGAGGGAGAGAGTGAATCCATTCCAAGGATAGTAGCACCATTTACATTTACGTCATTTAGCAGACGCTCTTATCCAGAGCGACTTGCAGTTTTTGTTTTCTCTTTTCTTATTTTCATACTGGCTCCCCCGTGGGAATCGAACCCACAACCCTGGCGTTGCAAGCGCCATGCTCTACCAACTGAGCTACACTGGGCTAGTGTCTGCATCCATCAGAGAGAGGGAGAGAGGGAGTCCATTCCAGGGACAGTAGCACCATTAGTGGAGAGAGAGAGAGAGAGAGAGAGAGAAAGAGAGAGATTTTAAAAGTTGTATGAACAACCATGACTTGGGCAACCTTCACAAAGCAAGATCCTCCTCCCCTTCAGTAGCCTTAACCTTAATAAGGGGTCCCTCTTTTCTCTGTCTCCGAGTGGGTGCGATACGATTAGTTACACAGAGGGAGAGACTCTCTGACAGCTGGATAGGAAGAACATTAGTGGATCACTTCCTGTGGTCTGGATGTTTTTTTGGCTCTACCCAGTAAATTGGACTCACTTCTATTCTAGCCACAGATACCACTTAGCGTCTCACCAATGTCTCTACTTAGATTTTAGGTGGGCTTAATTGGTACACTACACTTCACCTAAATAAGCGGCTTGAAAGGTAGTAAAGAAATTGGAACCTTATTAACAAACCAGCAACACGGTGTATATAAAACTCCTCTTCCTATTTGTATTGCTCATCCTACGAGGCTGTAAAGCAGGCTAACTCTAATCTCCTCCAAGACACTTCCACTGCTGATTTTTTATATTCTTCCCCCTCTAATCAGGGACTGATTTTTAGACCTGGGAATCCAGGTAGAACAGAACACCAACAGTACTCCGGACCTCCCGCCTCGGATACCCTTGATATAAAGTAATCTGATTTGGTTTTAGAAATGTCTCCCGTGGTCTCACAGCAGACAGGCTGTATCCCTAATGGCACCCTATGCCCTACATAGTGCATCACTTTTGACCAGAACCCTATGGTCCCTAGTCAAAAGTAGTACACTATGTAGGCAATAGGGTGACATTTGGAATGTAGACATGGTTCAGTGTGAGCTTAACAGAGGATTGTAGACTTGTTCATCCCTTCTCGTTCCTCCTTGTCATTCTACTCCAGCGCTAGGTGAACGGGTTGGGGGTTAGAACAGTGGTGTGTAGCCCGTGGATAGACGTGGAGCGAGCTGACTCCAGCGCTAGGTGAACGGGTTGGGGGTTAGAACAGTGGTGTGTAGCCCGTGGATAGACGTGGAGCGAGCCGACGCGGGGAATATCCACCGCCCAGCTCCCTCGCTGAGAAGGCGACTGCTCTCGTCCGGAGCAGAATAAATCACAATAAAGGAACTGTGGCGTTCCAGATTGGATCTCTGTGGTCTCTCTCTCTCTCCCTCCCTCTATCTATCTATCTCTATCTCACTGCCTCACTTTCTCCCTCACCCACTCTTTCCTTCTTTCTCTCTTTCTCTTTCTCTCTCTCCCTCCCTCTGTCTCTCTCTCTCTTTTTTTCTCCCTCTGTCTCTCTCTCTCTCTCTCTCTCTCTCTCTCTCTCTCTCTCTCTCTCTCTCTCTCGTTTTCCAACATGGACTCTCCACTGTGTGTTAGCTAGCGTGGCTCTCGGAGAGCTGCCAGAGCAGATGAAGATGAATAGACCCAACAGTGAACGGATGGAGGGATCACTGTTGTGGAGAGTCTGCTGTGAGGGAGTGTACTGGGCAAATAGCACCTGATTTAGCTACAGTGCCTTCAGAAAGTATTCACACATTTAGTTTTGTGTTACAAGGTGGGATTAAAATGGATTTAATTGTCATTTTTTGTCAACGATCTACACAAAAAACTCAGTCAAAGTAAAAGAGAAATTCTAACATATTGTAAAAAATAATATAAAAAATTAAACCTATCTTGATTATATAAGTATTCAACCCCCTGAGTCAATGCATGTTAGAATCACCTTTGGCAGCAATTATAGCTGAGTCTTTCTGGGTAAGTCTCGAAGAGCTTTCCACACCTGGATTGTACAGTATTTGCATATTATTCTTTTAAAAATTCTTCAAGCTCTGTCAAGTTGGTAGTTGATCATTGCTAGACAGCCATTTTCAAGTCTTGCCGTAGATTTTCAAGCCGATTTAAGTCAAAACTGTAACTTGGTCACTAAGGAACATTCAGCGTCGTCTTGGTAACCAACTCCAGTGTATATTTGGCCGTGTGTTTTAGGTTATTGTACTGCTGAAAAGTGAATTTGTCTCCCAGTGTTTGTTGGAAAGCAGACTGAACCAGGTTTTCCTCTAGGACTTTGCCTGTGCTTAGCTCTATAACGTTTATTTTTATCCTAAAAAACTCCCTAGTCCTTGCCAAATGACAAGCATACCCATAACATGATGCAGCCACCACCATGCTTGAAAATATGAAGTGGTATTCAGTGATGTGTTGTTTGATTTGCCGCAAATAAAGCTTTGTATTCAGGACATAAAGTTAATTTCTTTGCCACATTTTTTTGCTGTTTTACTTTAGTGCCTTATTGCAAACAGGATGCATGTTTAGGTATATATTTTATTCTCTACAGGGTTCCTTCTTTTCACTCTGTCATTTAGGTTAGTATTGTGGAGGAACTACAATGTTGTTGATCCATCCTCAGTATTCTCCTATCACAGCCATTAAACTCTGTAATTGTTTTAAAGTCACCATTGGCCTGATGGTGAAATCCCTGAGCTGTTTCCTTCCTCTCCGGCAACTGAGATAGGAAGGACGCTTGTATCTTCATAGTGACTGGGACATAGCCTGTCACATAGCCCGTCACGTTGTCCAACAATACCAGATCTCTAATACTCCCTTCTACCCCTCTCCAACATGGTGGTATTATTACTTGGGTTTTGACCTATCTCACAGGACAGCATGTGAAGAGCTGGTGGCTTTGGATCCACTGGAAAAGGAAACGGCTTCTGAGATTACATTTGACATTCTAAGGAAGGACTTCCATTGAGCTCTAACCTTCAAGTCCCCACATGTTATTCATTCACGCCACTCCAACCTTGGTCCAAGGCTGACGCTTTATGGAAACAGATGGAAACTCCAACCCAATGGCCCCACTGTTTGTTTCTGCGGTTGGCATGAACTCTGTGTTGTGTTGCAACTTGAATGAGGAAAATAAACTTTACAGAACTGACTGACTGTCTGACTTTAGCGTTGTTGAGGAATCTTTCTCCCTCTTGGCTTCATTTAGTTGTGAGCAGTCGTTTTCCCCCGTAACATTACCAACCTCCCCTTCACAAGCTGTCCCAATTATACACTGAGCTGCACAACACTGAATCCTCTGACTCGGGCATATCCCAGAATTAATTGGCCACAGTTTTACTGTGTGCCTGTGTTTAGAAATAGAGCGCTAACAAAAGCATGTAGCTTCTGATCAACAGCTCTAACAGAATGAAGACTGGAGCGAAGTGCCGTTAGTGGGGTTTGTTGGCCTCATGGAAAGCTTCTGTCCCCTCTGGCTCCTGTTGCAGCTACGCTGCGCTGGGTAGTTTCCCCGGGCTGTGGGCTTGGCGGCGTGCTAGTAGCTAAGAGACATTTTATTTGGGGGAAACGTTTTTGGTATTACTCAGTGTTTCAGTATTTTCTTTCTTTATTCCATGTAGTTATGGAGGGGCTTTGTGCCTGTACCTAGTGGGACTCTGGGAGGTCATTTCATCTCCGTGGCCACGTCTGGCTCGCCTCTCTGACAACACAGTTAGTTTTTCCAAATGGCACCCTATTCCCTATGTAGTGCACTACTTTAGACCAGAGCCCTATGGCACCCTATTCACTATATAGTGCACTACTTTAGACCAGAGCCCTATGGCACCCTATTCCCTATATAGTGCACTATAGACCAGAGCCCTATGACACCCTATTCACTATATAGTGCACTACTTTAGACCAGAGCCCTATACGGCTAGAGAATAGTGTGTAATTTGGGCCCTGAATCACAGCCAATCACAGCCAGCTACGAGGCTGCTGCAGGCTCTAGTTTACTGCCCAAGGATCTGATTTGGGTCACGTTCCAAATGGAACCCTATTCCCTAATAGTGCACTAACAGGGCCAATAGGACTCTGGTCAAAAGTAGTGCATTATATAGGGAATAGGGGTGGCATTTGGGATGCATCCCCCATATCTACTCTTTCACGTTGTCCTTTTATGTGAGTTTATTAAATATCCTGTGAACAGAGTGATACCGAAGCCATCTAATAAAAAGCGTTCTTGTCGGTGTTGCCCGTCTGTCCACTGCTGTGAAATCTATGATTCACTTTTTAAGTGTGTACTCTGTCATTGTTGAAACTGCGTAACTAGCCTACCTGGGAGACTAGTTCCTAGCCTCGTCTGTTTATAATGGATATAATGCACTGCTATAAAGGAAGCCTACCTGGGAGACTAGTTCCTAGCCTCGTCTGTTTATAATGGATATAATGCACTGCTATAAAGGAAGCCTACCTGGTAGACTAGTTCCTAGCCTCGTCTGTTTATAATGGATATAATGCACTGCTATAAAGGAAGCCTACCTGGTAGACTAGTTCCTAGCCTCGTCTGTTTATAATGGATATAATGCACTGCTATAAAGGAAGCCTACCTGGTAGACTAGTTCCTAGCCTCGTCTGTTTATAATGGATATAATGCACTGCTATAAAGGAAGCCTACCTGGTAGACTAGTTCCTAGCCTCGTCTGTTTATAATGGATATAATGCACTGCTATAAAGGAAGCCTACCTGGTAGACTAGTTCCTAGCCTCGTCTGTTTATAATGGATATAATGCACTGCTATAAAGGAAGCCTACCTGGTAGACTAGTTCCCAGCCTCGTCTGTTTATAATGGATATAATGCACTGCTATAAAGGAAGCCTACCTGGTAGACTAGTTCCTAGCCTCGTCTGTTTATAATGGATATAATGCACTGCTATAAAGGAAGCCTACCTGGGAGACTAGTTCCTAGCCTCGTCTGTTTATAATGGATATAATGCACTGCTATAAAGGAAGCCTACCTGGTAGACTAGTTCCCAGCCTCGTCTGTTTATAATGGATATAATGCACTGCTATAAAGGAAGCCTACCTGGTAGACTAGTTCCTAGCCTCGTCTGTTTATAATGGATATAATGCACTGCTATAAAGGAAGCCTACCTGGTAGACTAGTTCCCAGCCTCGTCTGTTTATAATGGATATAATGCACTGCTATAAAGGAAGCCTACCTGGGAGACTAGTTCCCAGCCTCGTCTGTTTATAATGGATATAATGCACTGCTATAAAGGAAGCCTACCTGGTAGACTAGTTCCTAACCTCGTCTGTTTATAATGGATATAATGCACTGCTATAAAGGAAGCCTACCTGGTAGACTAGTTCCTAGCCTCGTCTGTTTATAATGGATATAATGCACTGCTATAAAGGAAGCCTACCTGGGAGACTAGTTCCTAGCCTCGTCTGTTTATAATGGATATAATGCACTGCTATAAAGGAAGCCTACCTGGTAGACTAGTTCCTAGCCTCGTCTGTTTATAATGGATATAATGCACTGCTATAAAGGAAGCCTACCTGGTAGACTAGTTCCTAGCCTCGTCTGTTTATAATGGATATAATGCACTGCTATAAAGGAAGCCTACCTGGTAGGGTAGTTCCCAGCCTCGTCTGTTTATAATGGATATAATGCACTGCTATAAAGGAAGCCTACCTGGGAGACTAGTTCCCAGCCTCGTCTGTTTATAATGGATATAACGCACTGCTATAAAGGAAGCCTACCTGGTAGACTAGTTCCTATCCTCGTCTGTTTATAATGGATATAATGCACTGCTATAAAGGAAGCCTACCTGGTAGACTAGTTCCTAGCCTCGTCTGTTTATAATGGATATAATGCACTGCTATAAAGGAAGCCTACCTGGTAGACTAGTTCCTAGCCTCGTCTGTTTATAATGGATATAATGCACTGCTATAAAGGAAGCCTACCTGGTAGACTAGTTCCTAGCCTCGTCTGTTTATAATGGATATAATGCACTGCTATAAAGGAAGCCTACCTGGGAGGCTAGTTCCTATCCTCGTCTGTTTATAATGGATATAATGCACTGCTATAAAGGAAGCCTACCTGGGAGACTAGTTCCTAGCCTCGTCTGTTTATAATGGATATAATGCACTGCTATAAAGGAAGCCTACCTGGGAGACTAGTTCCCAGCCTCGTCTGTTTATAATGGATATAATGCACTGCTATAAAGGAAGCCTACCTGGTAGACTAGTTCCCAGCCTCGTCTGTTTATAATGGATATAATGCACTGCTATAAAGGAAGCCTACCTGGTAGACTAGTTCCTAGCCTCGTCTGTTTATAATGTATATAATGCACTGCTATAAAGGAAGCCTACCTGGGAGACTAGTTCCTAGCCTCGTCTGTTTATAATGGATATAATGCACTGCTATAAAGGAAGCCTACCTGGTAGACTAGTTCCTAGCCTCGTCTGTTTATAATGGATATAATGCACTGCTATAAAGGAAGCCTACCTGGTAGACTAGTTCCTAGCCTCGTCTGTTTATAATGGATATAATGCACTGCTATAAAGGAAGCCTACCTGGGAGACTAGTTCCTAGCCTCGTCTGTTTATAATGGATATAATGCACTGCTATAAAGGAAGCCTACCTGGTAGACTAGTTCCTAGCCTCGTCTGTTTATAATGGATATAATGCACTGCTATAAAGGAAGCCTACCTGGTAGACTAGTTCCTAGCCTCGTCTGTTTATAATGGATATAATGCACTGCTATAAAGGAAGCCTACCTGGGAGACTAGTTCCTAGCCTCGTCTGTTTATAATGGATATAATGCACTGCTATAAAGGAAGCCTACCTGGGAGACTAGTTCCTAGCCTCGTCTGTTTATAATGGATATAATGCACTGCTATAAAGGAAGCCTACCTGGTAGACTAGTTCCTAGCCTCGTCTGTTTATAATGGATATAATGCACTGCTATAAAGGAAGCCTACCTGGGAGACTAGTTCCTAGCCTCGTCTGTTTATAATGGATATAATGCACTGCTATAAAGGAAGCCTACCTGGTAGACTAGTTCCTAGCCTCGTCTGTTTATAATGGATATAATGCACTGCTATAAAGGAAGCCTACCTGGGAGACTAGTTCCTAGCCTCGTCTGTTTATAATGGATATAATGCACTGCTATAAAGGAAGCCAACCTGGTAGACTAGTTCCTAGCCTCGTCTGTTTATAATGGATATAATGCACTGCTATAAAGGAAGCCTACCTGGGAGACTAGTTCCTAGCCTCGTCTGTTTATAATGGATATAATGCACTGCTATAAAGGAAGCCAACCTGGTAGACTAGTTCCTAGCCTCGTCTGTTTATAATGGATATAATGCACTGCTATAAAGGAAGCCTACCTGGTAGGCTAGTTCCACTGCTATAAAGGAAGCCTACCTGGAAGGCTAGTTCCCAGCCTCGTCTGTTTATAATGGATATAATGCACTGCTATAAAGGAAGCCTACCTGGGAGACTAGTTCCTAGCCTCGTCTGTTTATAATGGATATAATGCACTGCTATAAAGGAAGCCTACCTGGGAGACTAGTTCCTAGCCTCGTCTGTTTGTAATGGATATAATGCACTGCTATAAAGGAAGCCTACCTGGTAGACTAGTTCCCAGCCTCGTCTGTTTATAATGGATATAATGCACTGCTATAAAGGAAGCCTACCTGGCAGGCTAGTTCCTAGCCTCGTCTGTTTATAATGGATATAATGCACTGCTATAAAGGAAGCCTACCTGGTAGACTAGTTCCTAGCCTCGTCTGTTTGTAATGGATATAATGCACTGCTATAAAGGAAGCCTACCTGGTAGACTAGTTCCTAGCCTCGTCTGTTTATAATGGATATAATGCACTGCTATAAAGGAAGCCTACCTGGTAGACTAGTTCCTAGCCTCGTCTGTTTATAATGGATATAATGCACTGCTATAAAGGAAGCCTACCTGGGAGACTAGTTCCTAGCCTCGTCTGTTTATAATGGATATAATGCACTGCTATAAAGGAAGCCTACCTGGTAGACTAGTTCCTAGCCTCGTCTGTTTATAATGGATATAATGCACTGCTATAAAGGAAGTTGTAAAGGAGATTGACCATTTGAATACAACGGTCTTTTAATAGCCTGCCCTTTGCAAAGACAGCCCCCCTGTAAAGCTGTACATAGCAGAGCGCTGGGAGGCCTTTTCAAGCCTGCACAAAAGAAAATACGTTAGGGCTGCCATAGTACGATAGTCATATCTTATCTGCTATTAGTCAAAGCGGAAGTCTCTGGGTGAGTCCCAAATGGCACACTAATCCCTATATAGTGCACTAACAGGGCCCATAGGGCTCTGGTTTAAAGTAGTGCACTGTATAGGGAATAGGCTGCCATTTGGGACTCATTCTTTCACTGCGCTATGCGGGAGGCTGCGGGGTCATTGAGGCCGGCCATTAATTCCCTGAACCAGCGGGACTCTGAGGGGGTCGCCGCCGGACGGCAGCCAAGTAATCAAAACCGCATTTACTTGACTAAACCTTCTCACCTCAAAACCTATGAGGTGTCCCCCGAAAAAGTCATTATGCCTGAGGAGAGAAAGGGTAGCCCCAGACAGCAGGATAGATGTGAACCAATGACCAGTAAAAAGTACATTCTCTCTGAGGTGAGCTTCAGCCATAGGCCTCTGTCTGTCTGCGTTCAAAATGGCACCATATTAATGTAGTGGTCACTATAGGCTTTACGCAAAAGTAGTGCACTAAATAGGGGAATAGGGTGCCATTTGGGACTAAAACTGTGTATTTTTATTTTTATTTTTTGTGGTCATTGGGAAGCCCATTTCATTTTGATAGCTTTGTGTCTTTCTTAAGGGCTTTCTGAGGTAACTGATCCCTGTAGACTCGGACTGTGAGACTGTAATACCCTCTCCACTGCTACAGCCTACATGCCCTTTGTCCTGACTGGCTGTCTGTAGTCAAGTTAACTCTCGCCTGTCGTGTTGTAAGTCATCACTGAATTTCCGCTGACATACGTTTTACTTAGATACGTCTATAGAGATGGGTCTCTCTTTAAAGGGATACTGACGGCACAGATTGCCCTGTTTTACTGACACTGGTTAGTTAGTATCACTATCGAAAAGACCAAACTATGGATAGTGGTACTAACTAACCTAACTATGGATAGTGATACTAACTAACCTAACTATGGATAGTCATACTAACTAACCTAACTATGGATAGTCATACTAACTAACCTAACTGTATGGATAGTCATACTAACTAACCTAACTATGGATAGTCATACTAACTAACCTAACTATGGATAGTCATACTAACTAACCTAACTATGGATAGTCATACTAACTAACCTAACTATGGATAGTGATACTAACTAACCTAACTATGGATAGTCATACTAACTAACCTAACTGTATGGATAGTCATACTAACTAACCTAACTATGGATAGTGATACTAACTAACCTAACTATGGATAGTCATACTAACTAACCTAACTATGGATAGTCATACTAACTAACCTAACTATGGATAGTCATACTAACTAACCTAACTATGGATAGTGATACTAACTAACCTAACTATGGATAGTCATACTAACTAACCTAACTATGGATAGTGATACTAACTAACCTAACTATGGATAGTCATACTAACTAACCTAACTATGGATAGTGATACTAACTAACCTAACTATGGATAGTCATACTAACTAACCTAACTATGGATAGTGATACTAACTAACCTAACTATGGATAGTCATACTAACTAACCTAACTATGGATAGTGATACTAACTAACCTAACTATGGATA
>NW_028165295.1:15000-17930 GCF_964263955.1 Coregonus lavaretus
ACACTGTGGTTTTTCACCCAGTAGATAAGGGAGTTTATCCTAATTGGATTTGTTTTCGAATTCTTTGTGGATCTGCACCACACCTTGACGCCTCTGTATAAATACTCAACACTGCACCACACCTTGACGCCTCTGTATAAATACTCAACACTGCACCACACCTTGACGCCTCTGTATAAATACTCAACACTGCACCACACCTTGATGCCTCTGTATAAATACTCAACACTGCACCACACCTTGACGCCTCTGTATAAATACTCAACACTGCACCACACCTTGATGCCTCTGTAGAAATACTCACCACTGCACCACACCTTGATGCCTCTGTAGAAATACTCAACACTGCACCACACCTTGATGCCTCTGTATAAATACAGAGGAGAGGAGAACAAAGGGCATGTCCCAAATGACACCCTATTCCCTACACCCTATTCCCTACACCCTATTCCCTACACCCTATTCCCTACACCCTATTCCCTACACCCTATTCCCTACACCCTATTCCCTACACCCTATTCCCTACACCCTATTCCCTACACCCTATTCCAGAGTTCTGGTCAACAGTAGTGCAGGACATAGGGTGCCATTTGTGACGTACTATCTCTGTCTGGTAGCTTGTAGGTGGGACGAGAGGCTGCTACAGAGCCTTATTCCTCAAACTGGTCCCCTTTTGGTTGGTGTGTTTTGGGAAGCCTTTAAAGATGTCACAGATGAAATGGCCACTGGCTCTAAAATACTATTTAATTTTTTTATTTTGAGTCGATGCTGCGTTTTGTTACCATGTGTGGAGGTCGGAATTCACCAGCTGTGAAGGCATAAATACCAGTTGGACGCATTCATGTGATTTTGAACTAGTTGAGAAATGCCGTTTTGGCTAATGGCCAACCAGATCTGTCAACCATAATCTAAAAGGACAGCTGTCATGCTTGTAAACAGATTATAGAGTTCCAAAACCACATTTAATAGAGGGGGGGGGGGGCGCAACTCAATATTAGGAAGGTGTTCTTAATGTTTTGTAATTTGAGGTGTTGGCAGCTGCAGAGGCTATTCTCAATGAGCGCGGCGACACACTGTGAAGCCAAACTGGAGATTTAAACCATGATGGAGAATCCTTGTGGTTTTATCGACCCCCCCCCCACCACTCACCATCATACAGAATTAGTTCCCGGCTGCGCCTCACAAAAGGACGGTTTGAAATACGCCAGTTAAGATTATAATTTGGAGGTGTGCTGTCGTTTTTAACGGAATAGCGTGAAATGTTTTATCGGTTCAGATTTACTCGGGGAGCAACGTATCGTAGGCATAGCCTATAGGCCCAGTGGTTTTATGTGTACAATTTTTACACATTTATTTGTTGTTGTTTGTTTTATGTGTAAATATATCTATATATTTTTTTAATGTATTCATTGGGGTTCACGGTGCGGACTGAACCGAGGTCGCCTACGGTTCGGTATGAATACGTGTGCCGTGTTACCCCCCTACCCAACAGCCTTATTTATGCCCTGTAATAAACAGGAACATTTAGAAGTGTCGGCACTCGGAATTTGCAGCGAAAGAAAGGAAAATGTATTGCATGTTTAGACCAACATTTTGCCCTACAAAGCTTCATTGGTGTATAGTGTATGTATGTCCTAGCTGTTTAATAAACCCAACAGTCTTCCCATTACTAGTGAATACTCCTCACTCCTCACTTCAAGGTGTTCCACTGCTGTCCTTCTAAGGTACGTCTCTTCAAGGGTGGCTAGTCGAGGGTCCGTGGCCGTGCTGCTAAAAGTATCTCTGCCCTCAGGGTTACTCTGTGTTTTTATGAGGGCTTTTACTAGTTATTGACCTGCCTTTGGAACCGATGGGACGTTGAAGACACCTGTGAGACTCTGGGACCTGAGGCGCTAGCTAGATGCTGGGGGGGGGGGGGCAGACTAGTAGTGTGTTTTACCATTCTACCTCTCCTCAGCTCTCCGCTCAGCTCCATCTCCTCCTGGGAAAATCACCCACCGTCCGCTCAGCTCCATCTCCTCCTGGGAAATCACCCACCGTCCGCTCAGCTCCATCTCCTCCTGGGAAAACACCCACCATCCGCTCAGCTCCATCTCCTCCTGGGAAAAATCACCCACCGTCCGCTCAGCTCCATCTCCTCCTGGGAAAAACACCCACCATCCGCTCAGCTCCATCTCCTCCTGGGAAAAAACACCCACCTCAGCTCCATCTCCTCCTGGGAAAAACACCCACCATCCGCTCAGCTCCATCTCCTCCTGGGAAAAACACCCACCTCAGCTCCATCTCCTCCTGGGAAAAACACCCACCATCCGCTCAGCTCCATCTCCTCCTGGGAAAAACACCCACCTCAGCTCCATCTCCTCCTGGGAAAAACACCCACCTCAGCTCCATCTCCTCCTGGGAAAAACACCCACCATCCTCTCAGCTCCATCTCCCCCCCCCCCCAAAAAAGAAGAAAAGCACTATTAACCGGCTCATCTTAAATGTCAGCTTCATTACAGATTCTGTGTCAATATATCTACAGATCCGTCCCCCCGTCCCGTCCCCTCCCCTCCCCGTCAGTCGATTTGTCTCCTCTCGCCCTGAACCTGATCCCAGAGCAGTATTAAAACGATCCATCGCAGCCCACTAAAACGGGTTTAGATCTCTACGTAATCTGTTAATGCCACCAGATAGAAGTGTCTGTACCACAGCCCTAGATGGGACCTCCACTCTGAGATTTTTTATTAAACTACTTGACATTTTATGGTACGCTAAGTGCCACCCCCATTCTCTTTTTTTGAAGTTGGGTTCTAAATCTTGAGCCGCCTAAAAGTTCAGGGGACCCTGATTTGGGATGACGTGTGAGGGGAAGCACGTCTTAAGGTGTACAGGTAATGGGTTCCGCTTCCCGCAGAAGGGGTTTAAATCAGAGGGATTAGAACCTCATA
>NW_028165294.1:0-40000 GCF_964263955.1 Coregonus lavaretus
GAGAGAGACAGAGAGAGACAGGGGGGCAGAGAGAGATAGAGAGAGATAGAGAGAGAGAGAGAGAGAGAGAAGAAAGTGAGAGAGAGAGAGAGAAGAGAGAGAGAGAGAGAGAGAAGAGAGAGAGAAGAGAGAGAGAGAGAGGAGAGAGAGAGAGAGAGAGAGAGAAGAAAGTGAGAGAGAGAGAGAGAGAGAAGAGAGAAGAGAGAGAGAATAAGAGAGAGAGAGAGAGAGAGAGAAATAAGAGAGAGATAGAGAGAGAGAGAGAGAGAGAGAGAGAGAGAGAGAGAGAGAGAGAGAGAGAGAGGAGACAGAGAGAGATAGAAGAGAGAGAGAGAAGAAAGTGAGACAGAAAGAGAGATAGAGAGAGAGAAGAGAGAGAGAGAGAATAAGAGAGAGAGAGAGAGAGAGAGAAGAAAGTGAGAGAGAGAGAGAGAGAGAGAGAGAGAGAGAGAAAGAGAGACAGAGAGGAGACAGAGAGCGATAGAGAGAGAGAGAGAGAGAGAGAGGAGACAGAGAGAGAGAGAGAGAGAGAGAGAGAGGAGAGAGAGAGAGAGAGAGAGAGAGAGAGAGAGAGAGAGAGAGAGAGAGAGAGAGAGAGAGAGAGAGATGCTAATAGACATGCTAGCGTCGGTCTGGCCCAGTGTGCTACTCTCACATATTAAAATGAGAAGGAGAGAGGGAGAAGGAGAGGGAGAGAAAATGGTTATTTATAAACATATTGTTAATCTAATCATTTACCTTGACTCTTTCACTATTTGCTTTTTCCAAAATACTATATATAAATTCATATACCCCAATATTCTAATCCCAACAGCAGGGTACAACCTAACACTAAAATTACATAAAAATCCTATACTCCAATATTTAAAATCCAACAGCAGGGTAAAACCTAATACTATATATAAAATCCTATACTCCAATATTCTAATCCCAACAGCAGGGTCAAACCTTGTCTGCTTCATGCCAGTGAAGCCGTATACGTATGTTTGGGTCGTTCCACGAATAGACTGCCTGTTATGACCTGTGACATTATGTGTGTACATTTTGATCAAACTATTTAACAGTTGGATCACATACATTTACGCTCTAACTAAACCATGTTCAAAATTCCAATAGTAGTGTATTTTAATCTGGAAGACATGTTTGTTATGAAGTTAAACTCTTTATGACAGAATGTTACAATGAGCTGTATTAAATAGTTATTTCGGACTAAATTAAACTACCCAACAGGGCACTCTATTGGTGGAAGGACCCGGTTACCATCCTACACTACACTCTAAAAATTAGGGGTTCAACAAGGGTTCTTCTAAGATCCTCAAAGTTCTTCGAAGAACCTTAGGGTTCTTGGCACGGAATATTGCCCCCAAAAAGTTATTCCAAGAACCCCATAGGAGGCGGGGTTCATCAAGGAACCTCCTTAGTGCAGGAACCTAACTGCCCAACAGAAACATTTGGATTTCAATTTGGAAGGACAGCAGGTGCAGGCACTTAACTGAACAATGTAAAGATCTCCTCAATTTAAGGTAAGGGTTGTCCCTTATATGATCTAAATTTATATTGTTTTATGATGATACCATCTATCTTTTCATATTTGTGCAAATCTTTCTAAAGCAGAAAATGGACACAATTCAATGCATATCAATCATCAGAGGTAAGAATATGTAGCCCTCTGTAGCTCAATTGGTAGAGCATGGCGCTTGTAACGCCAGGGTAGTGGGTTCGATCCCCGGGACCACCCATACGTAAAAATGTATGCACACATGACTGTAAGTCGCTTTGGATAAAAGCGTCTGCTAAATGGCATAATAATGTAGGCTATAAGAATATGTTGAAGGCTTGTTGTATTGGGTGCAGATGACTGAACTGCTCACTTTTGTGTCTCAAATCAAATGTTATTTGTCACATTCATGTGTTTAGCAGATGTTATTGCGGGTGTAGCGAAATGCTTGTGCTTCTAGCTCTGACAGTGCAGTAGTATCTAACAAGTAATATCTAACAATTTCACAACATATACCCAATACACACAAATCTAAGTAAGGAATGGAATTTAAGAATATATACATATATACATATATGGACAAGCAATGTATACAGGTATACAGACGAGGAGGCATACAAAGGTATGTCAATTAGTATTGGTATGTTATGCAGATCACATATACCATCCTCCTCCCTTACCTCTTCAATGAAAATTTCATCGGCCTCTACATTATGGAAAGGTATGTGTATGAAACCATTATCAAAACAATGTTTTTCATTCACATTCACCACAAAAACCAAGGTATGTATAATGTTGTGTGCATGTTTTGTTAAACATCTGTATAATTACTATTTTTGGGATTCACAGACTTCACTCTCCTACACCTCTGCTGAATATAACAGGAAACCTGTTCGATTACCATGCACTGCAAAATCATTCTGGCTATGGATACGGAGAACATCAACACATTAACATCAACACGCCAGAGGATATATCCATTGGACTTGGGGCTCTGCTGGATGTTTACCTCATATTTAGATTTTTTTTATTCTGCTTTGCCACTAAAATCATAATAAAACACTGACAACTAAAATATTCTGTTATTGTTATGTGTATTATTAATGATAATAATAGGGGAGGGGGGGTAGTTCATAAAATAACCCCAAAAAGTTATTCAAAAGGTTATTTGAGGGTCCATTAAAAGGGGTATTTTGAAGATCCCTTTTAAAGGGTTCTTCGAAGAACTTACAGGGGTTCCTCCACAGTTTCAATTTGAAGAAACCCCTAAAGGATACTCCAGGAACATTTTCTTTTTAGAGTGTATATGCACTCTATTGGTGGAACGACCCGGTTACCATCCCACACTATAGGCACTCTATTGGTGGAACGACCCGATTACCATCCCACACTATAGGCACTCTATTGGTGGAACGACCCGGTTACCATCCCACACTATAGGCACTCTATTGGTGGAACGACCCGGTTACCATCCCACACTATAGGCACTCTATTGGTGGAACGACCCGGTTACCATCCCACACTATAGGCACTCTATTGGTGGAATGACCCGATTACCATCCCACACTATAGGCACTCTATTGGTGGAACGACCCGATTACCATCCTACCCTATACCCCTTACAGTCAGTAACTATAGCCAGTGGAACATTTATGAAATGAGCTGTATGTATGTGAATTACGATGTATTGAGTCCTGTTGTGTTCTTCAACTATGGTGTTATATTGCCACTTAGTGGTAATCATTCCTAAATCCCAACCAGCGAAACTGCTGTCTATGGAGTGTTTCATAAGTGGCCATTCCAGTCTGTGTACCTGTGTGTGTTTGCGGTGGTTTTCAACCCTATGTTAGTTGGCAAGAAGCAGACAAGTGAGTCAAGAAGGGGTCTGAGCATGCCAGTGTGTGTCTGTCATTCTGCCCACCTGTCAATCCAACTGGGAGTGCATGTGTGTGTGTGTATGTATACATATACAGTATATATATATATATATATATATATATATATATATATATATATATATATGTATGTGTGTGTGTGTGTGTGTGTGTGTGTGTGCGTGCGTGCGTGTGTGTGTGTGTGTGTGTGTGTGTGTGTCCATCTGTGTGTGTACTCCTCTGTGTGAGGTACTAGTATTTGTCCCTACCTTGGTCTGGAAGCAGCAGAAGATCTGGGTCAGGTAGGGGTGTTTCCTACCTTGGTCTGGAAGCAGCAGAAGAGCTAGGTCAGGTTGGGGTGTTTCCTACCTTGGTCTGGAAGCAGCAGAAGAGCTGGGTCAGGTAGGGGTGTTTCCTACCTTGGTCTGGAAGCAGCAGAAGAGCTGGGTCAGGTAAAGATGTTTCCTACCTTGGTTTGGAAGCAGCAGAAGAGCTGGGTCAGGTAGGGGTGTTTCCTACCCTGGTCTGGAAGCAGCAGAAGAGCTGGTTCAGGTAGGGCTGTTTCCTACCTTGGTCTGGAAGCAGCAGAAGAGCTGGGTCAAGTAGGGGTGTTTACTACCTTGGTCTGGAAGCAGCAGAAGAGCTAGGTCAGGTAGGGGTGTTTCCTACCTTGGTCTGGAAGCAGCAGAAGAGCTGGGTCAAGTAGGGGTGTTTCCTACCTTGGTCTGGAAGCAGCAGAAGAGCTAGGTCAGGTAGGGGTGTTTCCTACCCTGGTCTGGAAGCAGCAGAAAAGCTGGGTCAGGTAGGGCTGTTTCCTACCTTGTTCTTGAAGTAGCAGAAGAGCTGGGTCAGGTAGGGATGTTTCCTACCTTGGTCTGGAAGCAGCAGAAGAGCTGGGTCAGGTAGAGAGGTTTCCTACCTTGGTCTGGAAGCAGCAGAAGAGCTGGGTCAGGTAAGGGTGTTTCCTTGCCAGGGCCAGGATGCGTTTCTCTGTCAGGGTACAGTCCACGTCATCATCCTGTAGGATCACGTCTTTCTTCAACACCTTCACAGCATACACCTCATCTGTTCCTTTCAACTCAGCCAGCATCACCTATAGGGAAGAACCACAGAGGTTAACATACACACACAAATGCACGCACATACAGACACACACTGCTACTGCAACAACACTCAAGCCACTGACTCATTATCTGCACTTGATTAAATTGAGAGGTAGACAGATAGACAGAGAGTAAGACAGACAGACAGACAGACAAATGAAATGATTCAGGAGGAAATACTGAACCATTTCTAACTAACTAACTAACCAAGAAACCTACCAATCACAAAGTACTCTTTACAACGACTGGTCCGACGACTGGCCTCCTGTAGCTCAGTTGGTAGAGCATGGTGCTTGCAATGCCAGGGTTGTGGGTTCGATTCCCACGGGGGGCCAGTATGAAAAATGTATGCACTCACTAACTGTAAGTCGCTCTGGATAAGAGTGTCTGCTAAATGACTAAAATGTAAGAGCAAACAGCTCTTAACATCAATGGGAGGGGATGATTATTAACCAATGAGGGAGGTAGAAAGAAAGAAAGACAGACAGGCAGTCAGAGACTCAGACAGTACCTTTCCGAAGCTGCCTTTTCCCAGGACCTTGATGAAGAGGAAGTCCTGCAGGGTCATCCTCTTGGTCTGGACAGTCTTATGCTCTCCGTTCTCCCGAGCCTCGCCCCCCTCTGAGCCCACCACCACCATGCTTGAAGAGGAGGACGAGGCTGACTTGTGTTCCTGTCCACGTTGGTCAAACGACAGCGCCTTGCGTATGTTCTCCAACTCTTTCAGGTCTGGGAGAGAAACCAGAGAGGTAAAGGAGTCATAAGAGCGTGTTCCTCTGTGTATGGGCAGGGGTGGAAATTGAAATAAAATCACTCCCCGGAAACCTCAAATGCAAAATTCATGAATTTAATGTCAAAATGATTTTACTCCCTGAACCCGGTTCCCCCCCATTTCCACCTCTGTGTGTGAAGTCTTAAATAAGTGGTCAGCATGTCCGTTGATCTAAATGTGTGTGTGTGTGATACCTTGGTCACATGGGGAGGTGGGGGCTGTTTTGGATCGGTCCTCCTCTGTCTGGGGGCTACATGGTAACGGCTGCTGGGGTTCTTGGGTTATCTATGGAGAGCAACATCATCATCATCATCATCATCATCCTCCTCCAATCCTTCTCATTCTCTAACACATCTCTAACACAGGGGTGTCAAACATCCAGCCCCCTGAGTTTGACACCCCTGTTCTATCACAGCTAGATGTTGGACTAATTGCACTTTAGCAGTTGCACTTTAACATGTACAGTATAGTTCTATCCAGCATAATTCTACACAGTATAATTCTATCCAGTATAATTCTATCCAGTATAATTTTATCCAGCATAATTCTATCCAGCATTATGGGCAGGGGCAAGGGGTACGAACAGGGGTAGGGGGCAGGGGGTATGGGCAGAGGGCAGTATTATATTCAGTATAATCCTATCTTGCTTACTTGCATGTAAATATCCTTTGCTTTTCTGATGTTGTTTTTAAATATGTGATTTAGTCTGTATGTATTGTGACTGCTGCTAAATACATTTTCTCATTGAGGACATACTGTTCACATTTACTCAATCTGAATTCTCATCAATTGTTGCCCCCTGCCCATACCCCCTGCCCCCTAACGTTATCCCCTCGCCCCTGCCCTCTGACCCTGGCAGTGCCCCTTGATCCTGGCAGTGCCCCCTGACCCTGGCAGTGCCCCCTGACCCTGGCAGTGCCCTCTGAACCTGGCAGTGCCCTCTGACCTTGGCAGTGCCCTCTGACCCTGGCAGTGCCCCCTGACCCTGGCAGTGCCCCCTGACCCTGGCAGTGCCCTCTGAACCTGGCAGTGCCCTCTGACCTTGGCAGTGCCCTCTGACCCTGGCAGTGCCCTCTGACCCTGGCAGTGCCCCCTGACCCTGGCAGTGCCCTCTGACCCTGGCAGTGCCCTCTGACCCTGGCAGTGCCCCCTGACCCTGGCAGTGCCCCCTGACCCTGGCAGTGCCCTCTGACCCTGGCAGTGCCCCCTGTCCATGGTGGTGCCCTCTAACCTTTTTCCTCCTCTGGGCGCTGCTGGAGATCTTGTCTGGTGTGACCCCCAGGTCAGACAGAACCTTGGCGATGCCCCTCGCGTCCACCCCACAGTTAGGAGCCACGTTACTTTCACAGCGTCTGTGTACATTCACCTTACATACTGAGAGAGAGACCATGGTTACATCACATGTTCATTCACCTTACAGACTGAGAGAGAGACCATGGTTACATCACGTTCATTCACCTTACAGACTGAGAGAGAGACCATGGTTACATCACGTTCATTCACCTTACAGACTGAGAGAGAGACCATGGTTACATCACATGTTCATTCACCTTACAGACTGAGAGAGAGACCATGGTTACATCACGTTCATTCACCTTACAGACTGAGAGAGAGACCATGGTTACATCACGTTCATTCACCTTACAGACTGAGAGAGAGACCATGGTTACATCACATGTTCATTCACCTTACAGACTGAGAGAGAGACCATGGTTACATCACATGTTCATTCACCTTACAGACTGAGAGAGAGACCAAGGTTACATCACGTTCATTCACCTTACAGACTGAGAGAGAGACCATGGTTACATCACATGTTCATTCACCTTACAGACTGAGAGACAGACCATGGTTACATTACGTTCATTCACCTTACAGACAGAGAGAGACCATGGTTACATCACGTTCATTCACCTTACAGACTGAGAGAGACCATGGTTACATCACATGTTCATTCACCTTACAGACACCATGGTTACATCACATGTTCATTCACCTTACAGACAGAGAGAGGCCATGGTTACATCACATGTTCATTCACCTTACAGACACCATGGTTACATCACATGTTCATTCACCTTACAGACAGAGAGAGACCATGGTTACATTACATGTTCATTCACCTTACAGACAGAGAGACACCATGGTTACATCACATGTTCATTCACCTTACAGACAGAGAGAGACCATGGTTACATCACATGTTCATTCACCTTACAGACACCATGGTTACATCACATGTTCATTCACCTTACAGACAGAGAGAGACCATGGTTACATCACGTTCTTTCACCTTACAGACTGAGAGAGAGACCATGGTTACATCACATGTTCATTCACCTTACAGACTGAGAGAGAGACCATGGTTACATCACGTTCATTCACCTTACAGACTGAGAGAGAGACCATGGTTACATCACATGTTCATTCACCTTACAGACTGAGAGAGAGACCATGGTTACATCACATGTTCATTCACCTTACAGACTGAGAGAGAGACCATGGTTACATCACGTTCATTCACCTTACAGACTGAGAGAGAGACCATGGTTACATCACATGTTCATTCACCTTACAGACTGAGAGACAGACCATGGTTACATTACGTTCATTCACCTTACAGACAGAGAGAGACCATGGTTACATCACGTTCATTCACCTTACAGACTGAGAGAGACCATGGTTACATCACATGTTCATTCACCTTACAGACACCATGGTTACATCACATGTTCATTCACCTTACAGACAGAGAGAGACCATGGTTACATCACATGTTCATTCACCTTACAGACACCATGGTTACATCACATGTTCATTCACCTTACAGACAGAGAGAGAGACCATGGTTACATCACGTTCATTCACCTTACAGACTGAGAGAGAGACCATGGTTACATCACGTTCATTCACCTTACAGACTGAGAGAGAGACCATGGTTACATCACGTTCATTCACCTTACAGACTGAGAGAGAGACCATGGTTACATCACATGTTCATTCACCTTACAGACAGAGAGAGACCATGGTTACATCACGTTCATTCACCTTACAGACTGAGAGAGAGACCATGGTTACATCACATGTTCATTCACCTTACAGACTGAGAGAGAGACCATGGTTACATCACATGTTCATTCACCTTACAGACTGAGAGAGAGACCATGGTTACATCACATGTTCATTCACCTTACAGACTGAGAGAGAGACCATGGTTACATCACGTTCATTCACCTTACAGACTGAGAGAGAGACCATGGTTACATCACGTTCATTCACCTTACAGACTGAGAGAGAGACCATGGTTACATCACATGTTCATTCACCTTACAGACTGAGAGAGAGACCATGGTTACATCACATGTTCATTCACCTTACAGACTGAGAGAGAGACCATGGTTACATCACGTTCATTCACCTTACAGACTGAGAGAGAGACCATGGTTACATCACATGTTCATTCACCTTACAGACTGAGAGACAGACCATGGTTACATTACGTTCATTCACCTTACAGACAGAGAGAGACCATGGTTACATCACGTTCATTCACCTTACAGACTGAGAGAGACCATGGTTACATCACATGTTCATTCACCTTACAGACACCATGGTTACATCACATGTTCATTCACCTTACAGACTGAGAGAGAGACCATGGTTACATCACATGTTCATTCACCTTACAGACACCATGGTTACATCACATGTTCATTCACCTTACAGACAGAGAGAGACCATGGTTACATCACATGTTCATTCACCTTACAGACAGAGAGAGACCATGGTTACATTACATGTTCATTCACCTTACAGACAGAGAGACACCATGGTTACATCACATGTTCATTCACCTTACAGACAGAGAGAGACCATGGTTACATCACATGTTCATTCACCTTACAGACACCATGGTTACATCACATGTTCATTCACCTTACAGACAGAGAGAGACCATGGTTACATCACGTTCATTCACCTTACAGACTGAGAGAGAGACCATGGTTACATCACATGTTCATTCACCTTACAGACTGAGAGAGAGACCATGGTTACATCACGTTCATTCACCTTACAGACTGAGAGAGAGACCATGGTTACATCACATGTTCATTCACCTTACAGACTGAGAGAGAGACCATGGTTACATCACATGTTCATTCACCTTACAGACTAAGAGAGAGACCATGGTTACAGACAGAGAGAGAGACCATGCTATAAGTACAAAATGTTGTGAGAATGTACTATTTATGTGCTTGTCTGTGTGTAGTGGTGCATTTGTTTGTATATCTCAGTGTATGTTTGTGCGTGTGTGTGCTGGCGTACCTTTGCATTGCAGCCCTTGTCTGAGCAGGCCCCACAGTAGCGATCCACAGTGGTCACAGAAGGTTAGGACTTTGAAGTTGTGAATACCAAACTTATGAGGCATATTAACGCTGAACCTCTGGGATCCAACCTGCAGGGGAGACAAAGAGCACTGACGATCACACAGTCACACCCCTAGATTGATTCACCTCATAATAACTCATATCTGGAGTGATGCCTACCTCCTCTGGTGTGGTGTCCTCTTTGTCTTTCTTCATTCCAGCACACTTTGTGATGATGAGCTCATGGCAGCGCTTATGGACTACACAGGTGCACACTAGGAGACACCAGACAACTCAGTCATTTCACTTTTAATTTTTTGTCATTTCTTTTTGTCATTTAGCAGACACTCTTATCCAGAGCGAGTTACAGTCAGTGAGTGCATAATAAAAACAAAATTCATACTGGCCCCCCGTGGGAATCGAACCCACAACCCTGGCGTTGCAAGCGCCATGCTCTACCAACTGAGCTACACTTTCATGTCATCGCTATAGTTGACTTCTCCCTAAAGGCCCTATTACATATAGAGCGATGGGAATACACATTGGTGTGCAGATAGGTATAACACAGAAATCGATATGATGGTTACCTTGACACTGGTAGCCCTGTTTCCCAATCACACCCCTGTTGAGAGAGAGAAATAGTCTCACTGTAATTTCTCTCAATGCAACATACAGTCAGATTCAGAGTGGAACAGTATTATGTTACGTCAGTGGAATTCTAAGGTGTTTCTTAGAATGAAGTGAATATGTTTGGGCCCTCTAAGCTTTGTCACACTCTAGCATTTATATGTTTTTGATTAAAAGGCACAATCTGCAATTTCAACTATCTGCCACTGCTTTACTGTAATTAATGGAAATTGAACCATTGAACAGCAGGAAGTTTAAGAGGTTCCTGAGCCATAGCAGTGAGCTGTGCCACCTCTAGAAGAGCTGTCACTGTGGCAATGTGAGGGGGGGGGGGGGGATGGAACGGCTGGGCCTAAAATAGCCACAACTGTGTGCTAACACTCTTTATCATATCTGTCAGGGAGACAGGTCACATCAGTATCGCTCTGTTACACTTAGGGAGCGTCTGACAATGCTAAAGTATACAGCAGTCAGTTAGGGACTATCTGACAATACTACAGTATATCACAGTCAGTTAGGGACTTTCTGACAATGCTACAGTATACCACAGTCAGTTAGGGACTATCTGACAATGATACAGTATACCGCAGTCAGTTAGGGACTTTGTGACAATGCTACAGTATACCGCAGTCAGTTAGGGACTATCTGACAATGCTACAGTATACAGCAGTCAGTTAGGGACTATCTGACAATGCTACAGTATACCGCAGTCAGTTAGGGACTATCTGACAATGCTACAGTATACCACAGTCAGTTAGGGACTATCTGACAATGCTACAGTATACCGCAGTCAGTTAGGCACTATCTGACAATGCTACAGTATACCACAGTCAGTTAGGGACTATCTGACAATGCTACAGTATACCGCAGTCAGTTAGGCACTATCTGACAATGCTACAGTATACCACAGTCAGTTAGGGACTATCTGACAATGCTACAGTATACCGCAGTCAGTTAGGGACTATCTGACAATGCTACATTATACTGCAGTCAGTTAGGGACTATCTGACAATTCTACAGTATACCACAGTCAGTTAGGGACTATCTGACAATGCTACAGTATACCTCAGTCAGTTAGGCACTATCTGACAATGCTACAGTATACCACAGTCAGTTAGGGACTATCTGACAATGCTACAGTATACCGCAGTCAGTTAGGGACTATCTGACAATGCTACATTATACTGCAGTCAGTTAGGGACTATCTGACAATTCTACAGTATACCGCAGTCAGTTAGGGACAATCTGACAATGCTACAGGATACCAAGGCCAATCTCAGGGCAGACACTGAGTTGGTTCACTAGAGAGAAAAGGGTTCACTATTAGAAGTGGTTGTCAGTGGGAGACAGACTATTGTGTACTACCATCAAGACTCATATCAGGAGATACTGTGTACTGTAACAGCAACATGTAGACAGGCAGTTCCCAGTTCTGCTCAGTTCAGATCTGGGCCCGTATCCACAAAGCATCTTAGAGTAGGAGTGTTGATCTAGGTTCACTTTTGCCTTTTAGATCATAATGAATAAGAGTATACGGACAGGCTGGGACCTGATCCTAGATCACCACCCCAACTCTGAGATGCTTGGTGGATACGGGCCGAGATCAGACTCTTCTCACAGCCTTAAGACTCTCTGACTCCTGGGTTTATTTATATTTTTTATTTCACCTTTATTTAACCAGGTAAGCCAGTTGAGAACAAGTTCTCAATTACAACTGCGACCTGGCCAAGATAAAGCAAAGCAGTGCGATAAAAACAACAACAACACAGAGTTACATATGGAATAAACAAAAATGTACAGTCAATAACACAATAGAAAAATAGAAAATATATATACAGTGTGTGCAAATGTAGTAAGTTATGGAGGTAAGGCAATAAATGGGCCA
The DNA here is from genome assembly GCF_964263955.1 of Coregonus lavaretus. NCBI lineage: Eukaryota > Metazoa > Chordata > Actinopteri > Salmoniformes > Salmonidae > Coregonus > Coregonus lavaretus. Next base: position 12,127 of record NW_028165294.1, read on the forward strand.
TAGTGCAAAATAATTACAATGTAGTATTAACACTGGAGTGATAGATGTGCAAAATATGATGTGCAAATAGAGATACTGGGGTGCAAATGAGCAAAATAAATAACAATATGGGGATGAGGTAGTTGGGTGGGCTAATTACAGATAGGCTGTGTACAGGTGCAGTGATCGGTAAGCTGCTCTGACAACTGATGCTTAAAGTTAGTGAGGGAGATAAGAGTCTCCAGCTTCAGAGATTTTTGCTGTTCGTTCCAGTCATTGGCAGCAGAGAACTGAAGTCGCTCTGGATAAGAGCGTCTGCTAAAGGATGTAAATGTAAATGTAAACTGGATGGAATGGCGGCCAAAGGAGGTGTTGGCTTTGGGGATGACCAGTGACATATACCTGCTGGAGCGCAGACTACGGGTGGGTGTTGCTATGGTGATCAATGAGCTAAGATAAGGCGGGGATTTGCCTAGCAGTGATTGATAGATGACCTGGAGCCATTGGGTTTGGCGACGAATATGTAGTGAGGGCCAGCCAACGAGAGCGTACAGGTCACAATGGTGGGTAGTATATGGGGCTTTGGTGATAAAACGGTTGGCACTGTGATAGACTACATCCAATTTGCTGAGTAGAGTGTTGGAGGCTATTTTGTAAATGACATCGTGAAGTCAAGGATCGGTAGGATAGTCAGTTTTACGAAGGCATGTTTTACAGCATGAGTGAAGGAGGCTTTGTTGCGTAATAAGAAGCTGATTCTAGATTTAACTTTGGATTGGAGATGCTTAATGTGAGTCTGGAAGGAGAGTTTACGGTCTAACCAGACACCTAGGTATTTGTAGTTGTTCACATATTCTAAGTCAGACCCGCCGAGAGTAGTGATTCTAGTCAGGCGGGCGGGTGCAAGCAGCGTTCGATTAAAGAGCATGCATTTGGTTTTACTAGCGTTTAAGAGCAATTGGAGGCTACAGAAGGAGTGTTGTATGGCATTGAAGCTCGTTTGGAGGTTTGTTAACACAGTGTCCAATGAAGGGCCAGATGTATACAAAATGGTGTCGTCTGCATAGAGGTGGATCTGAGAGTCACCAGCAGAAAGAGCGACATCATTGCTCTGCAGTGATCTGTTAGGTCATAAGCCCTAGAAAACAGTACTTGTCAGCTTGCTGCCCGTGCCATGTGTACTACAGATGTGTGCTTGTTGCATGTAGCTTGGTGCAAACAGGGAGCAGAGAACCGGCTGGACTCTCCAGGATAAAGCTTCCACTGTCACACTGTAACGGTTAGCCTAGGGGCTTTTCCCAATGTCACCATGGAAACAATGACAGACAAGAGCGCAGACAGCCCATGACCAAGCATATAAGGGCTGACGTAGGTGTGTGTGTATCTCTCACCATATAAAGTCTCTACAGGCTGACATAGGTGTGTGTGTGTGTGTGTGTGTGTGTGTGTCTGTGTGTCTGTGTGTGTCTGTGTCTCTCACCATATAAAGTCTCTGCAATGGGAGCAGTAGGTAGGCTGCCGCAGGTAGGTGGCCATGAACTTGTGCCCGTTGACCTGATGGACCCTCCTTCGTACGGCACCCTGCCTCTTCCTTGGCCGCATGCGCTCCCGGAACACACGCTCCTCAGCATTCTCACTGGAGCCTAGAGCTGGAAAAACACAGTATTAGTATTTACTTCCATATCAAATCTAATCAAACTTTATTTATCACATGCTTCGTACATCAGGTGTAGACTAACAGAGAAATGTTTACTTACAGGCCCTTCCCAAGAATGCAGAGAGAAAAATTTAGAACAAATCATAACGACGATAACTTGGCTTTACAGTTGAAGTCAGAAGTTTACATCCACTTAGGTTGGAGTCATTAAAACTTGTTTTTCAACCACTCCACAAATTTCTTGTTAACAAAGTATAGTTTTGGCAAGTCGGTTAGGACATTGTCACGCCCTGGCTCTGGGGACACTTGTATGTTGAGCCAGGGTGTGAGTTTCCTTTGTGTATTCTAGTTGTTGTATTTCTATGTTGGCCAGAGTGGTTCTCAATCAGAGGCAACGAGTGTCAGCTGTTGCTGGTTGTCTCTGATTGGGAACCATATTTAGACAGGCTGTTTTCCCACAGTGGTTGTGGGATCTTGTTCCTGTATAGGTTTGTGGTTTGCACCTTTGGACGTCACGTTATCGTTTGTTGTTTTGGTCGTGTTATCATTCAAATTAATAAAATATGTTCACCTTCCACGCTGCGCCTTGGTCCTCTGTACCCGACGATCGTGACAGAAAATCCCACCAAAACTGGACCAAGCAGCGTGTCCAGGAGCCATCGCCAGGGGAATCTCTAGCGGATCTCCTGTGCCACCTCGACTGGTTCAAGCCGTGTGAGGAGGAGAGAGGCTGGAGTTGGAAGCAGAAGAGCGAGAGTTGGGCGAGAACTATGGAGGCCTGGTCCACGAGGAGGAGAGACACCCAGAAATTGTTTAGGGGGGGGGCTCACGCCGTGGACGACGGGGCAGCAGGAGGCCTACGATGGAGCGGTTAGTAGAGGAGGCCGCCAGCTTACGGGGGCCACTGGTCACCAAAGGGGAGGAAAGTGTAGAGGCACGGCGAGAGGTACTGGGGTGTGTTACCAGTCCGGTCCGGCCCATTCCTGATCCCCGCGTAGGGCCAGTGGTGTGTGTGCCCAGTACGGTCCGGCCTGTTCCTGTCCCTCGCACCGAGCCTGTGGTGTGCGTCGCCAGCCCGGTTCGGCCCGTCCCTGCTCCCCGCACCAAGCCAATGGTGCGCGTCGTCAGTCCGGCCCGGCCTGTTCCTGCTCCCCGCACCAAGCCAATGGTGCGCGTCGCCAGCCCGGTCCGGCCTGTTCCTGCTCCCCGCACCAAGCCAATGGTGCGCGTCGCCAGCCCGGCCCGGCCTGTTCCTGCTCCCCGCACCAAGCCAATGGTGCGCGTCGCCAGCCCGGCCCGGCCTGTTCCTGCTCCCCGCACCAAGCCAATGGTGCGCGTCGTCAGCTCGGTCCGGCCCGCTCCTGCTCCCCGCCCCAAGTCAGTGGTGCGTTTCGTCAGCCCGGCTCGGCCCGCGCCTGCTCCCCGCACCAAGTCAGTGGTGCGCTTCGTCAGCCCGGCTCGGCCCGTTCCTGCTCCCCGCACCAAGTAAGTGGTGCGCTTCGTCAGCCCGGTCCGGCCCGCTCCTGCTCCCCGCACCAAGTCAGGGGTGCGTTTCGTCAGCCCGGCTCGGCCCGTTCCTGCTCCCCACACCAAGCCAGTGGTGTGCGTCGTCAGTCCGGCACAGCCCGTGCCTGTTCCACCGGTGCCTGGTTCGGCACGGGTCAGCTGCTTCACGCCGGAGCTAGAGCAATCCGCTCCACCAGTGTGCAGTCCAGCTCCGGTCAGCAGGGCCAGACCGGACCAGGGGTACTTTGGGGGGTTAGAGAGGGAGTGGGGATCATGCCCGGAGCCGGATCCGCCGCCAAGGCGGAGTGCCCACCCGGTCCCTCCCCTGTGGTATTTGGTTGGCGCGGTCGGAGTCCGCGCCTTTAGGGGGGGGTACTGTCACGCCCTGGCTCTGGGGACACTTGTATGTTGAGCCAGGGTGTGAGTTTCCTTTGTGTATTCTAGTTGTTGTATTTCTATGTTGGCCAGAGTGGTTCTCAATCAGAGGCAACGAGTGTCAGCTGTTGCTGGTTGTCTCTGATTAGGAACCATATTTAGACAGGCTGTTTTCCCACAGTGGTTGTGGGATCTTGTTCCTGTATAGGTTTGTGGTTTGCACCTTTGGACGTCACGTTATCGTTTGTTGTTTTGTTCGTGTTATCATTCAAATTAATAAAATATGTTCACCTTCCACGCTGCGCCTTGGTCCTCCGTACCCGACGATCGTGACAGACATCTACTTTGTGCATGACACAAGTAATTTTTCCAACAATTGTTTACAGACAGATTATTTCACTGATAATTCACTGTATCACAATTCCAGTGGTTCAGAAGTTGACAGTGCCTTTAAACAGCTTGGAAAATTCCAGAAAATGATGGCATGGCTTTAGAAGCTTCTGATAGGCTAATTGACATCATTTGAGTCAATTGGAGGTCTACCTGTGGATGTATTTCAAGGCCTACCTTCAAACTCAGTGCCTCTTTGCTTGACATCATGGGAAAAACTAAAGAAATCAGCCAAGACCTCAGAAAAAAATAGTAGACCTCCACAAGTCTGGTTCATCCTTGGGAGCAATTTCCAAATGCCTGATGGTACAACATTCATCTGTACAAACAATAGTATAAACACCATGGGACCACGCAGCTGTCATACCACTCAGGAAGGAGACGCGTTCTGTCTCCTAGATATAAACGTACTTTGGTGCGAAAAGTGCAAATCAATCCCAGAACAACAGCAAAGGACCTTGTGAAAGATGCTGGAGGAAACAGGTACAAAAGTATCTATATCCAAAGTAAAACGAGTCCTATATCGACATAACCTGAAAGGCCGCTCAGCAAGGAAGAAGCCACTGCTCCAAAACCGCCATAAAAAAGCCAGACTACGGTTTGCAACTGCACATGGGGACAACGATCGTACTTTTTGGAGAAATGTCCTCTGGTCTGATTAAACAAAAATAGAACTGTTTGGCCATAATGACCATCGTTTGGCCATAATGACCAAGATCCCCTTTTTCCTCGTGTTTGGAGGAAAAAGGGGATCTTGCAAGCCGAAGAACACCATCCCAACCGTGAATCACGGGGGTGGCAACATCATGCTGTGGGGGTGCTTTGCTGCAGGAGGGACTGGTGCACTTCACAAAATAGATGGCATCATGAGGAAGGAAAGTTATGTGGATATATTGAAGCAACATCTCAAGACATCAGTCAGGAAGTTAAAGCTTGGTCTCAAATGGGTCTTCCAAATGGACAATGACCCCAAGCATACTTCCAAAGTTGTGGCAAAATGGCTTAAGGACAACAAAGTCAAGGTATTGGAGTGGCCACAAAGCCCTGACCTCAATCTTATAGAAAATGTGTGGACAGAACTGAAAAAGCGTGTGCGAGCAAGGAGGCCTACAAACCTGACTCAGTTACACCAGCTCTGTCAGGAGGAATGGGCCAAAATTCACCCAACTTATTGTGGGAAGCTTGTGGAAGGCTACCTGAAACGTTTGACCCAAGTTAAATAATTTAAAGGCAACGCTACCAAATACTAATTGAGTGTATGTAAACTTCTGACCCACTGGGAATGTGATGAAAGAAATAAAAGCAGAAAATAAATCATTCTCTCTACTATTATTCTGACATTTCACATTCTTAAAATAAAGTGGTGATCCTAACTGACCTAAAACAGGAAATTATTACTAGGATTAAATGTCAGGAATTGTGAAAAACTGAGTTTAAATGTATTTGGCTAAGGTGTATGTAAACTTCCGACTTCAACTGTATAAACAGGGTACCAGTACAGAGTTGATGTGCAGGGGTACGAGGTAATAACTTGGCTATATAAACAGAGTACCAGTACAGAGTCGATGTGCAGGGGTACAAGGTAATAACTTGGCTGTATAAACAGGGTACCAGTACAGAGTTGATGTGCAGGGGTACGAGGTAATAACTTGGCTATATAAACAGGGGTACGAGGTAATTGAGCTAGATATGTACATACGGGTAGAGATAAAGTGACTAGGCAACAGGCTAGATAATAAACAGTAGCAGCAGCGTATGTGATGAGTCAAAAGAGTTAGTGCAAAGAGGATCAATGCAGATAGTCCGGTAGAAGCTGTTATAGGTCCTACTGGTTCCAGACTTAGTGCATCGATACAGCATATAGCACATTAATGAAGAGTCTGTCAGTATGCTTCTCCACACACTGCTACACTGCTACTCCAATCCCCTACAAGTGTGAGGGAATGGAACAGTCCAGTGCTACAACCCCCTACAGGTGGGAGGGAATGGAACAGTCCAGTGCTGCAGAGATGTAATTTACACATGACCGCCTCTAGATGGTGCTACTGCAGCAGAGGTGAATACACAGGGATAATCCCCTCAACAACCTCAAAGCTATGCAGACGCTGGAGAGGTGATTAACAGGCTTGTCACACACAACACATGCACACACGCACGCACACACAGACACACCACAGCACACTAGTTATGAGGGGATTACACTTGTAATCAAACATTTGTCTTGTCAGGTTAGGATAGCCTATATGCTACCTAGCTAATTAGTGACTGATTCAACCTTAACTATGAATGCAGGATACGACATGTTGGTGATTGAGCTCTCTCCCAGTGTACACTGAGTATACCAAACATTAGGGACACCTTTCTAATATTGAGTTGCACCCCCTTTTGCCCTCAGAACAGCCTCAATTGGTCGGCGCATGGACTCTACAAGGTGTTGAAAGCATTCCACAGGGATGCTGGCCCATGTTGACCCAAAGGCTGGATGTCCTTTGGGTGGTGGACAATTCTTGATACACACAGGAAACTATTGAGCGTGAAAAACCCAGCAGTTCTTGACACAAACTGGTTTATCTGGCACCTACTATCATACCCCGTTCAAAGGCACTTAAATATTTTGTCTTGCCCATTCACCCTCTGAATGGCACACATACACAATCCATGTCTCAATGTCTCAAGGCTTAAAAATATTTTTAACCTGTCTCCTCCCCTTCATCTACACTGATTTGAAGTGGATTTAACAAGTGACATCAATAAGGGATCATAGCTTTCACCTGGATTCACCTGGTCAGTCTATGTCATGGAAAGAGCATGTTTTGTAGACTCAGTGTCTGTGTTGTATGTAGCTAGGATGGGAGCAAAGCTGCTGAGGTCTGGATCAATGGATTGACGGGGTAGGCTGTGACACAGAGCAGCCCTACTGGAGACCTGTCAGCCCTATTGGACACATGTCAGCCCTACTGAAGACCTGTCAGCCCTACTGAAGACCTGTCAGCCCTACTGGAGACCTGTCAGCCCTACTGAAGACCTGTCAGCCCTATTGGACACCTGTCAGCCCTACTGAAGACCTGTCAGCCCTACTGGAGACCTGTCAGCCCTACTGAAGACCTGTCAGCCCTATTGGACACCTGTCAGCCCTACTGAAGACCTGTCAGCCCTATTGGACACCTGTCAGCCCTACTGAAGACCTGTCAGCCCTACTGGAGACCTGTCAGCCCTACTGGAGACCTGTCAGCACTACTGAAGACCTGTCAGCCCTACTGTAGACCTGTCAGCCCTACTGGACACCTGTCAGCCATACTGGAGACCTGTCAGCCCTACTGGAGACCTGTCAGCCCTACTGGAGACCTGTCAGCCCTACTGGAGACCTGTCAGCCCTACTGGAGACCTGTCAGCCCTACTGTAGACCTGTCAGCCCTACTGGACACCTGTCAGCCCTACTGGAGACCTGTCAGCCCTACTGGAGACCTGTCAGCCCTACTGGAGACCTGTCAGCCCTACTGGAGACATGTCAGCCCTACTGGAGACCTGTCAGCCCTACTGTAGACCTGTCAGCCCTACTGGAGACCTGTCAGCCCTACTGTAGACCTGTCAGCCCTACTGGACACCTGTCAGCCCTACTGGAGACCTGTCAGCCCTACTGGAGACCTGTCAGCCATACTGGACACCTGTCAGCCCTACTGGAGACCTGTCAGCCCTACTGGAGACCTGTCAGCCCTACTGGAGACCTGTCAGCCCTACTGTAGACCTGTCAGCCATACTGGACACCTGTCAGCCCTACTGGACACCTGTCAGCCCTACTGGAGACCTGTCAGCCCTACTGTAGACCTGTCAGCCCTACTGGACACCTGTCAGCCCTACTGGAGACCTGTCAGCCCTACTCACCAGGGTAGTAGACAAGGTGACTCGCAGGGCTGCACAGGACTGCTCGCACTCCCACTCTCTCTCTCTATTTCTCTCTCACACAGCCTCACACACCTACGCACACAGCACATACTTGTACATGGATGTATTCACGCAAGCAAGCACGCACGTACACACACATACACACACACACTATACAGGACATAAAATGTGAAATCTTTCTCTCCTGGAGTGATTATGGGAGAGTATTCCCTGTTGTGGAGCGCTTAGATTTACATTACACTCTGCTACTTTACTAATTATACTGTCAGTGCAAGGGGAGGGAGGGAGGGAGGGAGATAGGGAGATAGGGAGGGAGATAGGGAGATAGATAGGGACGGAGATAGGGAGGGAGATAGGGAGGGAGATGGGGGGGAGGGAAATAGGGAAGGAAGGAAGGAAGGAAGGAAGGAAGGAAGGAAGGAAGGAAGGAAGGAAGGAAGGAAGGAAGGAAGGAAGGAAGGAAGGAAGGAAGGAAGGAAGGAAGGAAGGGAATGTGTTACTGGTAGATGACAGCCCCCTGCCACATGGTCTAGTAGGTGACAGCCCCCTGCCACATGGTCTAGTAGGTGACAGCCCCCTGCCACATGGTCTAGTAGGTGACAGCCCCCTGCCACATGGTCTAGTAGGTGACAGCCCCCTGCCACATGGTCTAGTAGGTGACAGGCCCCTGCCACATGGTCTAGTAGGTGACAGCCCCCTGCTACATGGTCTAGTAGGTGACAGCCCCCTGCTACATGGTCTAGTAGGTGACAGCCCCCTGCCACATGGTCTAGTAGGTGACAGGCCCCTGCCACATGGTCTAGTAGGTGACAGCCCCCTGCCACATGGTCTAGTAGGTGACAGCCCCCTGCCACATGGTCTAGTAGGTGACAGCCCCCTGCCACATGGTCTAGTAGTTGACAGTCCTGTACGCTCTTGTTGGCTGGTCCTCACTACATATTCGTCGCCAAACCCACTGGCGCCAGGCCATCTATAAATCACTGCTAGGCAAATACCCGCCTTATCTTAGCTCATTGGTCACCATAGCAACACCCACCCGTAGTATGCGTTCCAGCAGGTATATCGCACTGGTCATCCCCAAAGCCAACACCTCCTTTGGCCGCCATTCCTGCCAGTTCTCTGCTGCCAATGACTGGAACGAATTGCAAAAATCTCTGAAGTTGGAGACTCTTATCTCCCTCACTAACTTTAAGCATCAGTTGTCAGAGCACCTTACCGATCACTGCACCTGTACACAGCCCATCTGAAATTAGCCCAACCAACTACCTTATCCCCATATTGTTATTTATTTTGCTCATTTGCACCCCAGTATCTCTATTTGCACATAATCTCTTGCACATCTATCATTCCAGTGTTAATACTAATTGTAATTATTTTGCACTATGGACTATTTATTGCCTTACCTCCATAACTTGCTACATTTTCACACACTATATATATATATATATATATATATATATATATATATATATATTATGTTGTATTTTTGAATCTATGTTTTGTTTACCCCATATGTAACTCTGTGTTGATGTTTTTATCGCACTGCTTTGCTTTATCTTGGCCAGGTCGCAGTTGTAAATGAGAACTTGTTCTCAACTGGCCTACCTGGTTCAATAAAGGTGAAATAAAAATAAAATAAATAAAAATGGTCTAGTAGGTGACAGCCCCCTGCCACATGGTCTAGTAGGTGACAGCCCCCTGCCACATGGTCTAGTAGGTGACAGCCCCCTGCCACATGGTCTAGTAGGTGACAGCCCCCTGCCACATGGTCTAGTAGGTGACAGGCCCCTGCCACATGGTCTAGTAGGTGACAGCCCCCTGCTACATGGTCTAGTAGGTGACAGCCCCCTGCTACATGGTCTAGTAGGTGACAGCCCCCTTTCCACATGGTTATTTTCTGATAACCTAAAGGGGTAGTGGTTCACTCTGACTGCTACAGACAGACACAACTCCATTTCCCCCAAGGTATTAGCACCAGAGGAGGTTGGTGGCACCTTCATTGGGGAGGATGGGCTCATGGTAATGGCTGGAGCGGAATAGGTGGAATGGTATCAAACACATGGTTTTCCAGCCATTATTATGAGCCGTCCTCCCCTCAGCAGCCTCCACTGATTAGCACAGTGCTGGCCGTATTACTGTTGAGTAAGACCCCAGGTCTGCTTGCGCTGTAGTAAAGTCCCTGCGTGTCTGCCTGCGTCAACACAATACACTGACTGACACAGTTTGGTTTCTGGGGTCAACTGAGGCTGTGTGTAATTTTACCTGTAACCGGGAGCAACAGCTGCACCGCAATGAAGTCATGTCCATTGTTGAAAAAATCTCTCTCTTTCTAGTGTCTCTCCCCTCAGTGTTGTATCATACATGACCACAACATGGAGCTGCAAGGTCTTGTCTCCTTGTTTACCTGTCTGTCTTACTGTCTGTCTTAGTGTCAAATCAAATCAAATTCAAATATATTTGTCAAATGTTTCGTAAACCACAGGTGTAGACTAACAGTGAAATGATTACTTACATACCCTTCCCAACAATACGGAGAGAAAAATAGAAAATTTATAGAAAAATAATAACACAACGAATAAATACACATTGAGTAACGATACCTTAGTTATGCAGTGCATTCGGAAAGTATTCAGATCCCTTGACTTTTTCCACATTTTGTTACGTTACAGCCGTAATGTTTTTGGGATTAAATACCCCATACTGACAAAGCGAAAACAGGTTTTTTGAAATTTTGGCAAATGTATTAAAAACAAAAAACGGAAATACCTTATTCAAATAAAATAAAATACAATTGTATTGGTCACATACACATGTTTAGCAGATGTTATTGCGGGTGTAGTGAAATGCTTGTGTTTCTAACTCCAATGGTGCAGTAATATCTAACAATTCAACAATACACATAATACACACAATCTAAAAATAAAATAATGTAATTAAGAAATATATAAATATTAGGATGAGCAATGTCGGAGTGGCATAGACTAAAATACAGTAGAATAGAATACAGTATATACATATGAGATGAGTAAAGCAGAAATATGTAAACATTATTAAAGTGACTAGTGTTCCATTATTAAAGTGCCCAGTGATTTCAAGTCTATGTATATGGGGCAGCAGCCTCTAAGGTGCAGGGTTACGTAACCGGGTGGAAGCCGCCTAGTGATGGCTGTTTAACAGTCTGATGGCCTTGAGATAGAAGCTGTTTTTCAGTCTCTCGGTCCCAACTTTGATGCACCTGTACTGACCTCGCCTTCTGGATGATAGCGGGGTGAACAGGCAGTGGCTCGGGTGGTTGTTGTCCTTGAGGAACTTTTTGGCCTTCCTGTGACATCGAGGGCTGTAGGTGTCCTGGAGGGCTGGTAGTTTGCCCCCAGTGATGCATTGGGCAGACCAAACCACCCTCTGGAGAGCCCTGCGGTTGTCGTACCAGGCGGTGATACAGCCCAACAGGATGCTCTCAATTGTGCATCTGTAAAAGTTTGTGAGGGTTTTAGGTGCCAAGCCAAATTTCTTCAGCCTCCTGAGGTTGAAGATGCGCTGTTGCGCCTTATTCACCACACTGTCTGTGTGGGTGGACCATTTCAGATCGTTAGTGATGTGTACGCCGAGGAACATGACGCTTTCCACCTTCTCCACTGTCAATGTTCATAGGGGCGTGCTCCCTCTGCTGTTTCCTGAAGTCCACAACCAGCTCCTTTGTTTTGTTGATGTTGAATGAGATATTATTTTCCTGGCACCACACTCGCAGGGCCCTCACCTCCTCCCTGTAGACTGTCTCGTCATTTTTGGTAATCAGGCCTACTACTGTTGTGTCGTCTGCAAACTTGATGATTGAGTTGGAGGCGTGCGTGGCCACGCAGTCATGGGTGAACAGGGAGTACGGGAGGGGGCTGAGCACGGACCCTTGTGGGGCCCCAGTGTTGAGGATCAGTGAAGTGGAGGTGTTGTTTCCTACCTTCACCACCTGGAGGTGGCCCGTCAGGAAGTCCAGGACCCAGTTGCACAGGGCGGGGTTCAGACCCAGGGCCCCGAGCTTAATGATGAGTTTGGAGGGTACTATGGTGTTGAATGCTGAGCTATAGTCAATGAACAGCATTCTTACATAGTTATTCCTCTTGTCCAGATGGGATAGGGCAGTGTGCGATGTGATGGTGATTGCATCGTCTGTGGATCTATTGGGGCGGTAAGCAAATTGAAGTGGGTCTAGGGTGTCAGGTAAGGTAGAGGTGATATGATCCTTAACTAGCCTCTCAAAGCACTTCATGATGACAGAAGTGAGTGCTATGGGGCGATAGTCATTTAGTTCAGTTACCTTTGCTTTCTTGGGTACAGAAACGATGGTGGACATCTTGAAGTAAGTGGGGACAGCAGACTGGGATAGGGTGAGATTGAATATGTCCGTAAACACTCCAGCCAGCTGGTCTGCGCATGCTCTGAGGACGCGGCTAGGGATGCCGTCTGGGCCGACAGCCTTGCGAGGGTTAACACGCTTAAATGTCTTACTCACGTCAGCCACGGAGAAGGAGAGCCCACAGTCCTTGGTAGCGGGCCACGTCGGTGGCACTGTGTTATCCTCAAAGCGGGCGAAGAAGGTGTTTAGCTTGTCCGGAAGCAAGACGTCAGTGTCCGTGATGTGGCTGGTTTTCCCTTTGTAGGCCATGATTGTCTGTAGACCCTGCCACATACGTCTCATGTCTGAGCCTTTGAATTGCGACTCCACTTTGCCTCTATACTGACGTTTTGCCTGTTTGATTGCCTTACGGAGGGAATAACTACACTGTTTGTATTCGGCCATATTCCCATTCACCTTGCCATGGTTAAATGCGGTGGTTCGCGCTTTCAATTGTGCGTGAATGGGTAGGTTTTAATAGTCACAGTGGGTACAACATCTCCTATACACTTCCTGATGAACTCAGTCACCGTATCCGTGTATTCGTCTATCTTATACTCAGAGGCTACCCGGAACATATCCCAGTCCTCGTGATCAAAACAATCTTGAAGTATGGATACCGATTGGTCAGACCAGCGTTCAATATTCCTTTGCACGGGTACTTCCTGTTTGAGTTTCTGCCTATAGGAAGGGAGGAGCAAAATGGAGTCGTTATCAGATTTGCCGACGGGAGGGCGGAGGAGGGCCTTGTAGGTATTTTGAAAAGCTGAGTAGCAGTGGTCTAATGTTTTCTCAGAGCGAATGCTACAGTCAATGTGTTGGTAGAACTTCGGTAGCTTTTTCCTCAAATTTGCTTTGTTAAAATCCCCAGCTACAATAAATGTGGCCTCAGGATATGTGGTTTACAGTTGGCATAAAGTCCAGTGTAATTATTTAAGGTCTGTCGTGGTATCGGCTTGAGGGGGAATATACACAGCTATGACTATAACCGAAGAGAATTATCTTAGGAGGTAATGCAGTCGGCATTTGATTGGGAGGTATTCAAGGTCGAGTGAACAAAAGGACTTGAGTTTGATATGTTATCACAATCATTGAGTAGTTAATCATGAAACGTAATGCTTATGAGTTACCGCCACTCTGATATTTACATTAGTATTCAGACCCTTTGCTTTGAGACTCGAAATTGAGCTGAGGTGCATCCTGTTTCCATTGATCCAACTTGTCCACCTGTGGTAAATTCAATTAATTGGACATGATTTGGAAAGGCACACACCTGTCTATATAAGGTCCCACAGTTGACAGTGCATGTCAGAGCAAAAACCAAGCCATGAGGTCGAAGGAATTGTCCATAGAGCTCAGAGACAGGATTGTGTCGAGGCACAGATCTGGGGAAGGGTACCAAAAAATGTCTGCAGCATTGAAGGTCCCCAAGAACACAGTGGCCTCCAACATTCTTAAATGGAAGAAGTTTGGAACCACCAAGACTCTTCATTGGGCTGGCCCCAAGACTCTTCATTGGGCTGGCCGCCCGGCCAAACTGAGCAATCGGGGGAGAAGGGCCTTGGTCAAGAAGGTGACCAAGAACCCGATGGTCACTCTGACAGAGCTCCACAGTTCCTCTGTGGAGATGGGAGACATTTCCGGAAGGACAACCATCTCTGAAGCAATCCACCAATCAGGCCTTTATGGTAGTGGCCAGATGGAAGCCACGCCTCAGTAAAAGGCACATGACAGCTCGCTTGGAGTTTGCCAAAAGGAACCTAAAGACTCTCAGACCATGAGAAACAAGATTCCCTGGTCTGATGAAACCAAGATTGAACTCTTTGGCCTGAATGCCAAGCGTTACGTCTGGAGGAAACCAGGCACTGCTCATCACCTGGCCAATAACATCCCTACGGTGAAGCATGGTGGTGGCAGCATCACGCTTTGTGGATGTTTATCAGTGGCAGGGACTGGGAGACTAGTCAGGAACGAGGGAAAGATGAACGGAGCAAAGTACAGAGAGATACTTGATGAAAACTAGCTCCAGAGCACTCAGGACCTCAGACTGGGGCGAAGGTTCACCTTCCAACAGGACAACGATTCTAAGCACACAGCCAAGACAACGCAGGAGTGGCTTCGGGACAAGTCTCTGAATGTCCTTGAGTGTCCCAGCCAGAGCCCGGACTTGAACACGATCGAGCATCTCTGGAGAGACCTTAATATAGCTGTACAGCAACGTTCCCCATCCAACCTGACAGAGCTTGAGAGGATCTGCAGAGAAGAATGGGAGAAACTCCCCAAATACAGGTGTGCCAAGCTTGTAGCGTCATACCCAAGAATACTCTAGGCTGTAAACGCTGCCAAAGGTGCTTCAACAAAGTACTGAGTAAAGGGTCTGAATACTTACAGTACCAGTCAAAAGTTTGGACACACCTACTCATTCCAGGGTTTTTCTTTATTTTTACTATTTTCTACATTGTAGAATAATAGTGAAGACATCAAAACGATGAAATAACACATATGGAATCACGTAGTAACCAAAAAAGTGTTAAACATATCAATATATATATTTTATATTTTAGAATTTTCAAAGTAGCCTTGATGACAGCTTTGTACAATATTGGCATTCTCTCAACCAGATTCACCTGGAACAGGTCTTGAAGGAGTTCCCACATATGCTGAGCTCTTGTTGGCTGCTTTTCCTTCACCCTGTGGCCAACTCATCCCAAACCATCTCAATAAAGGGTTGTGGTAGGGTGGTTGTGGAGGCCAGGTCATCTGATGCAGCACTCCATCACTCTCCTTCTTGGTAAAATAGACCTTACACAGCCTGGATGTGTGTTGGGTCATTGTCCTGTTGAAAAACAAATGATAGTCCCACTAAGGCCAAACCAGATGGGATGGTGTATCGCTGCAGAATGCTGTGGTAGCCATGCTGGTTAAATATGCCTTGAATTCTAAATAAATCACAGACAGTGTTACCAGCAAAGCACCCCCACACCATCACACCTCCTCTCATTTGGACTCATCAGACCAAAGGACAGATTTCCACCAGTCTAATGTACATTGCTAGTGTTTCTTGGCCCAAGCAAGTCTCTTCTTATTGTTAGTGTCCTTTAGTAGTGTTTTCTTTGCAGCAATTCGACCATGAAGGCCTGATTCACGCTGTCTCCTCTGAACAGTTGATGGTGAGATGTCTGTTACTTGAACTCTGTGAAGCATTTATTTGGGCTGCAATTTCTTAGGCTGGTAACTCTAATGAACTTATCCTCTGCAGTAGAGGTAACTCTGGGTCTCCCTTCCCTGTGGCGGTCCTCATGAGAGCCAGTTTCATCATAGCGCTTGATGGTTTTTGTGACTGCACTTGAAGAAACCTTCAAAGTTCTTGACATTTTCCGTATTGACTGACCTTCATGTCTTAAAGTAATGATGGACTGTTGTTTGTTTTTTCTTATTTGAGCTGTTCTTGCCATAATATGGACTTGGTCTTTGGCTATCCTCTGTATACCACCCCTATCTTGTCACAACACAACCGATTGTCTCAAGCGCATTAAGAAGGAAAGAAATTCCACAAATTAACTTTTAACAAGGCACACGAGGTAGTTGAGCTAGATATGTACATTTGGTAGGGGTAAATTGACTAGGCAACAGGATAGATAATAAGCAGTAGCAGCAGCATATGTGATGAGTTAGAAGAGTTATTGCAAATGGGGTAAATGCAGATAGTCAGGTAGCTATTTGGTTAACTATTTAGCAGTCTTATGGCTTGGGGATAGAAGCTGTTGAGGGTCCTGTTGGTTCCAGATTTGGTGCATCGTACCTTTTGCCATGCGGTAGCAGAGAGAACACTCTATGACTTGGTTGGCTGGAGTCTTTGACAATTTTTAGGGCCTTCCTCTGACACTGCCTGGAATAGAGGTCCTGGATGGCAGGGAGTTCGGCCTCAGTGATGTACTGGGCTGTACGCACTACCCTCTGTAGCACCTTGCGGTCGGATGCCAAGCAGTTGCCATACCAAGCGGTTATGCAACCAGTCAGGATGCTCTCAATGGTGCAGCTGTAGAACGTTTTGAGGATCTGAAGGCCCATGCCAAATCTTTTCAGCCTCCTGAGGGGCAAGAGGCATTGTTGTGCCTTCTTCACAACTGTTTTGGTGTGTGTGGACCATGTTAATTCCTTAGTGATGTGGACACCGAGGAACTTGAAGCTCTCGACCCGCTCTATTACAACCCCGTCGATATGAATGGGGGTGTGTTCGGCCATCCGTTTCCTGTAGTCCATGATCAGCACCTTTGTCTTGCTGATGTTGAGGGAGAGGTTGTTGTCCTGAAACCACACGTCCAGGTCTCTGACCTCCTCCCTATAGGCTTTCTCATCATTGTCGGTCATCAGCAAACTTAATGATGGTGTTGGAGTCATGCACGGCTACGGAGTCGTGGCTGAACAGGGAGTACAGGAGGGGACTAAGCACGCAGCCCTGAGGGGCCCCCATGTTGAGGGTCAGCATGGCGGATGTGTTGTTGCCTACCCTCACCACCTGGGAGCGTCCCGTCAGGAAATCCAGGATCCAGTTGCAGAGTGAGGTGTTCAGTCCCAGGGTCCTGAGCTTAGTGATTAGCTTGGAGGGCACTATTGTGTTGAACGCTGACCTGTAGTCAATGAACAACATTCTCACATTGGTGTTCCTCTTATCCAGGTGGGAGATGGCAGTGTGGAGTGCAATAGAGATTGCATCACCTGTGGATCTGTTGGGTCAGTATGTGAATTGGAGTGGGTCCAGGGTGTCTGGGATGATGGTGTTAATGTGAGCCATGACCAGCCTTTCAAAGAATTTGATGGCTACAGATGAGCGCTATGGGTGATAGTCATTTAGACAGGTTACCTTGGCGTTCTTGGGCACAGGGACTAAGGTGGTCTGTTTGAAACATGTAGGTATTACAGACATGGTAAGGGAGACGTTGAAAATGTCAGTGAAGACACTTGCCAGCTGATCAGCACATGCTCTGAGTGCGCTTCCTGGTAATCCTTGTGGCCCCACAGACTTGTGAATGTTAACCTGTTTAAAGCTCTTACTCACATTGGCTACGGAGAGCGAGATCACACAGTCGTCCTGAACAGCTGGTGCTCTCATGCATGGTTCAGTGTTGCTTGCCTTGAAGCGAGCATAAAAGGCATTTAGCCCGTCTGGTAGGCTCGCGTCACTGAGCAGCTCGTGGCTGGGTTTCCCTTTGTAATCCGTGATAGTTTGCAAGCCCTGCCACATCCAATTAGTGTCAGAGCTGGTGTAGTAGGATTCAGTCTTAGTCCTGTCTTGATGTTTTGTCTGTTTGATGGCTCATCGGAGTTAGTAGCAGGATTTCTTATAAGCGACCGGATTAGTGTCCCGCTCCTTGAAAGCGGCAGCTCTAGCCTTTAGCTCAATGCGGATGTTGCCTGTAATCCATGGTGTCTGGTTAGGATGTGTATGTACGGTCACTGTGGGGACGACCATGGAAACCCATTTCATGAAGCACCCGACTAACAGTTATTGTGCTGACGTTGCTCCCAGAGGCAGTTTGGAAGTCGGTTGGGAGTGTTGCAACCGAGGACAGACAATTTTTACTTGCTACGTGCTTCAGCACTCGGCGGTCCCGTTCTGTGAGCTTGTGTGGCCTACCACTTCGTGGCTGAGCCGTTGTTGTTCCTAGACGTTTCCACTTCACAGTAACAGCACTTACAGTTGACCGGGGCAGCTCTAGCAGGGCAGAAATTCGACAAGCTGACTTGTTGGAAAGGTGGCATCCTTTTCCAAGATGGCATAGCAGTGCAGTCGTGTATTATTTTATTTCACCTTTATTTAACCAGGTAAGCCAGTTGAGAACACATTCTCATTTACAACTGCGACCTGGCCAAGATAAAGCAAAGCAGTGCGATAAAAACAACAACACAGTGTTACATATGGGGTAAACAAAACATAAAGTCAAAAATACAACAGAAAATCTATATACAGTGTGTGCAAATGTAGCAAGTTATGGAGGTAAGGCAATAAATAGGCCATAGTGCAAAATAATTACAATTTAGTATTAACACTGGAATGATAGATGTGCAAGAGATGATGTGCAAATAGAGATACTGGGGTGCAAATTAGCAAAATAACAATATGGGGATGAGGTAGTTGGGTGGGCTAATTTCAGATGGACTGTGTACAGGTGCAGTGATCGGTAAGGTGCTCTGACAACTGATGCTTAAAGTTAGTGAGGGAGAAAAGAGTCTCCAGCTTCAGAGATTTTTGCAGTTCATTCCAGTCATTGGCAGCAGAGAACTGGAAGGAATGGCAGCCAAAGGAGGTGTTGGCTTTGGGGATGACCAGTGAGATATACCTGCTGGAGCGCATACTACGGGTGGGTGTTGCTATGGTGACCAATGAGCTAAGATAAGGAGAGGATTTGCCTAGCAGTGATTTATAGATGACCTGGAGCCAGTGGGTTTGGCGACGGATATGTAGTGAAGACCAGCCAACGAGAGCGTACAGGTCACAATGGTGGGTAGTATATGGGGCTTTGGTGACAAAACGGATGGCACTGTGATAGACTACATCCATTTTGTTGAGTAGAGTGTTGGATGCTATTTTGTAAATGACATCGCCGAAGTCAAGGATGGGTAGGATAGTCAGTTTTACGAGGGCACGTTTGGCAGCATGAGTGAAGGAGGCTTTGTTGCGAAATAGGATGCCGATTCTAGATTTAACTTTGGATTGGAGATGCTTAATGTGAGTCTGGAAGGATAGTTTACAGTCTAACCAGACACCTAGGTATTTGTAGTTGTCCACATACTCTAGGTCAGACCCGCTGAGAGTAATGATTCTAGTCGGGTGGGCGGGTGCCAGCAGCGTTCGATTGAAGAGCATGCATTTAGTTTTACTAGCGTTTAAGAGCAGTTGGAGGCTACGGAAGGTGTGTTGTATGGCATTGACGCTTGTTTGGAGGTTTGTTTGGCATTGACGCTTGTTTGTCAGATGTATACAAAATGGTGTCATCTGCGTAGAGGTGGATCTGAGAGTCACCAGCAGCAAGAGTGACATCATTGATATACAAAGAGAAAAGAGTCGGCCCGAGTTTTGAACCCTGTGGCACCCCCATAGAGACTGCCATAGGTCCAGACAACAGGCCCTCCGATTTGACACATTAAACTCTATCTGAGAAGTAGTTGGTGAACCAGGCGAGGCTGTCATTTGAGAAACCAAGGCTATTTAGTCTGCCAATAAGAATGCGGTGGTTGACAGAGTCGAAAGCCTTGGCCAGGTCGATGAAGAAGGCTGCACAGTACTGTCTATTATCAATCGCGGTTATAATATCGTTTAGGACCTTGAGCGTGGCTGAGGTGCACCCATGACCAGCTCGGAAACCGGATTGCATAGCGGAGAAGGTACGGTGGGATTCAAAATGGTTGGTGATCTGTTTGTTAACTTGGCTTTCAAAAACTTTCGAAAGGCAGGGCAGGATGGATATAGGTCTGTAACAGTTTGGATCTAGATTGTCACCACCTTTGAAGAGGGGGATGACCGCAGGGATCTCAGTTGTTACGAAAGAGAGGTTGAACAGGCTAGTAATAGGGGTTGCGACAATTTCGGCATGGGCAAGTTGCAGCGGAGGGTGCAGAGCTGGTGGCCGGGGTAGTGGTAGCCAGGCGGAAAGCATGGCCAGCCGTAGCAAAATGCTTGTTGAAATTCTCGATTATTGTAGATTTATCGGTGGTGATAGTGTTTCCTAGCCTCAGTGCAGTGGGCAGCTGGGAGGAGGTGCTCTTATTCTCCATGGACTTTACAGTGTCCCAAAACTTTTTGGAGTTAGTGCTACAGGATGCAAATTTCTGTTTGAAAAAGCTAGCCTTTACTTTCCTAACTGCTTGTGTATATTGGTTCCTAACTTCCCTGAAAAGTTGCATATCGCGGGGGCTATTCGATGCTAATGCAGTACGCCACAGGATGTTTTTGTGCTGGTCAAGGGCAGTCAAGTCTGAGGAGAACCACGGGCTATATCTGTTCTTAGTTCTGAATTTTTTGAATGGGGCATGCTTATTTAAGATTGAGAGGAAAGCACTTTTAAAGAACAACCAGGCATCCTCTACTGACGGAATGAGATCGATATCCATCCAGGATATCTGGCCCAGGTCAATTAGGAAGGCCTGCACGCTAAAGTGTTTTAGGGAGCGTTTGACAGTGATGAGGGGTGGTCGTTTGACCGCGGACCCGTTACGGACGCAAGCAATAAGGCAGTGATCACTGAGATCCTGGTTGAAGACAGTGGAGGTGTATTTAGAGGATAAGTTAGTCAGGATGATATCTATGAGGGTGCCCATGTTTATGGATTTACGGTTGTACCTGGTAGGTTCCTTGATAATTTGTGTGAGATTGAGGGCATCTAGTTTTGAATTGTAGGATGGCCGGGGTGTTAAGCATATCCCAGTTTAGGTCACCAAGCAGTATGAACTCTGAGGATAGATGGGGGGCAATCAATTCACATATGGTGTCCCGGGCACAGCTGGGGGCTGAGGGGGGTCTGTAGCAAGCGGCAACAGTGAGAGACTTATTTCTGGAAAGGTGGATTTTTAGAAGTAGGATCTCAAACTGTTTGGGCACAGTCCTGGATAGTATGATAGAGCTCTGCAGGCTATCTCTACAGTAGATTGCAACTCCACCCCCTTTGGCAGTTCTATCTAGATGGAAAATGTTGTAGTTGGGGATGGACATTTCTGAATTTTTGGTGGCCTTCCTAAGCCAGGATTCAGACACTGCTAGAACATCAGGGTTGGCGGAGTGTGCTAACGCAGTGAATAACTCAAACTTAGGGAGGAGGCTTCTGATGTTAACATGCAAAAAGCCAAGGCTTTTACGGTTACAGAAGTCAACAAATGATAGCGCCTGGGGGGGTAGGTGTGATACTGGGGGCTGCAGGGCCTGCGTTAACCTCTACATCACCAGAGGAACAGAGGAGGACTAGAATAAGGATACGGCTAAAGGCTTTAAGAACTGGTCTTATAGTGCGTTGGGTACAGAGAATAAAAGGGGCAGATTTCCGGGCGTTGTAGAATAGATTCAGGGCATTATGTACAGACAAGGATATGGAAGGATATGAGTACATTGGAGGTAAACCTAAGCGTTGGGTAACAATGTACGTGTATGGGGGTTGGAACAAAGGAGCTATTTGAGACAGTTTGAGAGGGACTTGGGGCTCTACAGTGAAATTGTATAATAAGAACTAACTGGAACAGCAATAGGCAAGGCATATTGACATGGGAGAGAGGCATAAAGCAATCACAGGTGTTATTCGAGAGAGCTAAGACAACAACTGGTAATGGCGATGAAAGTTTGAGCTGAGGCTAAACAGATAAAACAGGACAGGGTACCGTGTAATGGAACAGTCCAGCAGGCATCAGCTGTGCAGCTTAGTGATCATAAGGTCCAGTGAACAGCAATATGTGAGTCCGAGAGCAGTTCGAATTGGTGCTACAGCACAGGCGAGCAGGAAGCACGGCTGTTGAATTGCATGTGCTAGCAGATGGATCTTCGTGGTCATCGCAATGGGAAGCCTGTTGAATCCACAGACGATTACGTCGGCAGACCAGTCGTGATGGATCGGCGGGGCTCCGTGTCGACACTAGTAGGTCCCGTCCGGTTGACAGAGAGGTAGATAGCCGGAGATGGGCCTAACTCGAGGCTAGCTCAAGGCTGATTAGCCAACCACAACATCCATTCGGTTGCAGCTAGCTAATTATGTTGTGTCCTCGTGTAAATAGCCTGTTTTTTTGTTTTTGTTTGTCTTTTTTCGTATATATTTCTCTATCTCACTTTCCATCCTTAACTAAATACACTTTCCTACAACCCGCCTCACCTAATGTGGAACGGATTCTATTATTCCTTCATACCTTTTATCAAGGACCCACGGCTGAAACTTGCCAGCTAGCCAGCTAACTAGCTACTTGCTATTAGCTATTGCTATTAGCCACCGTTAGTGGTCTTCACCACTATCCGTGGCCTGCACTACCTACCAGCCAGCTCTAGCCTGGACAATTATCGGCCAGTCTGCACAGCGTGCTAACGACCCAGAGCATTTCGGATTTTCTGCCGGAATCACTGAATCACTGGACCTTAACACCGGATCATCACAACTAGCTAGCTGCAACCGAATGGATGTTGTTGTTGGTTAATCACCACTAATCACCACTTGTCCCAAAGCTAGCACCAGTTAGCCTTGAGCTAGCCTCGAGCCAGGTCCATCTCCCAGCTATCCACCTCTCTGTCAACCGGACGGGACGTCCTAGTGTCTACACGGAGCCCCGCCGATCCATCACGACTGGTCTACCGACGTAATCGTCTGATGTGGTTTCAACAGGCTTCCCGTTGCGACGACCACGAAGATCCATCTGCTAGCACTGGCCCGCTAGCACGCGCAATCCACAGCCGTGCCTCCTTTTCGCCTGTGCTGTAGCAGCCTACGAACTACTCCCGGACTTACCTATTGCTGTTCACTGGACCTTATGATCACTTAGCTACACATCTGATGCCCGCTGGACTGTTCCTTTACACGGTACCCCATCCTGTTTATCTGTTTAGCCTCAGCCCAAACTTTAGTCGCCATTACCAGTTGTTGTCTTAGCCCTCTCAAATAACACCTGTGATTGTGTTATGCCTCTCTCCCATGTTAATATGTCTAGCCTATTGCTGTTTGGGTTAGTTGTTATTGTACTATTTCACCGTAAAGCCCCCAGTCCCGCTCAACCTGCCTCAGATTGCTTATTTGTCCCACCCCCTATACACGCGGAGACCAGCTCAATCGGTACCTCCAGTGATACTATATCTTTCATCGTTACCCAATGCTTAGGTGTACCTCCACTGTACTCATATCCTTCCATATCCTTGTCTGTAGATAATGCCCTGAATCTATTCTACAACGCCCGGAAATCTGCCCCGTTTATTCTCTGTACCCAACACACTAGAAGACCAGTTCTTAAAGCCTTTAGCCTTATACTTATTCTATTCCTCCTCTGTTCCTCTGGTGATGTAGAGGTTAACCCATACCCTGTAGCCCCCAGTATCACTCCTACTCCCCAGGCGCTATCATTTGTTGACTTCTCTAACCGTAAAAGCCTTGGTTTCTTGCACGTTAACATCCGAAGCCTCCTCCCTAAGTTTGAGTTACTCACTGCGTTAGCACACTCCGCCAACCCTGATGTTCTAGCAGTGTCTGAATCCTGGCTTAGGAAGGCCACCAAAAATTCAGAAATGTCCATCCCGAACTACAACATTTTGTGTCTAGATAGATCTACTGCTTCCTCTCCAACTTAAATAATCATGCCCCATTCAAAAAATTCAGAACTAAGAACAGATATAGCCTCTGGTTCACCCCAGACTTGACTGCCCTTGACCAGCACAAAAACATCCTGTGGCGTACTTCATTAGCATCCAACAGCCCCCGCGATATGCAACTTTTACATTTTACATTTACATTTTAGTCATTTAGCAGACGCTCTTATCCAGAGCGACTTACAGGAGCAATTAGGGTTAAGTGCCTTGCTCAAGGGCACATTTACGTCATTTAGCAGACGCTCTTATCCAGAGCGACTACAAATTGGTGCATTCACCCTATAGCCAGTGGGATAACCACTTTACAATTATACTTATTTTTTTTTGGGGGGGGGGGGGTAGAAGGATTACTTTATCCTATCCCAGGTGTTCCTTAAAGAGGTGGGGTTTCAAATGTCTCCGGAAGGTGGTGAGTGACTCCGCTGTCCTGGCGTCGTGAGGGAGCTTGTTCCACCATTGGGGTGCCAGAGCAGCGAACAGCTTTGACTGGGCTGAGCGGGAACTATGCTTCCGCAGAGGAAGGGGAGCCAGCAGGCCAGAGGTGGATGAACGCAATGCCCTCGCCTGGGTGTAGGGACTGATCAGAGCCTGAAGGTACGGAGGTGCCGTTCCCCTCACTGCTCCATAGGCAAGCACCATGGTCTTGTAACGGATGCGAGCTTCAACTGGAAGCCAGTGGAGTGTGCGGAGGAGGGGGGTGACGTGAGAGAACTTGGGAAGGTTGAACACCAGACGGGCTGCGGCATTCTGGATGAGTTGTAGGGGTTTAATGGCACAGGCAGGGAGCCCAGCCAACAGCGAGTTGCAGTAATCCAGACGGGAGATGACAAGTGCCTGGATTAGGACCTGTGCCGCTTCCTGTGTAAGGCAGGGTCGTACTCTCCGAATGTTGTAGAGCATGAACCTGCAGGATCGGGTCACCGCCTTGATGTTAGCGGAGAACGACAGGGAAGTCAGGAACCAATATACACAATCAGTTAGGAAAGCAAAGGCTAGCTTTTTCAAACAGAAATTTGCATCCTGTAGCACTAACTCCAAAAAGTTTTGGGACACTGTAAAGTCCATGGAGAATAAAAGCACCTCCTCCCAGCTACTCACTGCACTGAGGCTAGGAAACACTATCACCACCGATAAATCTACGATAATCAAGAATTTCAATAAGCATTTTGCTACGGCTGGCCATGCTTTCCACCTGGCTACCCCTACCCCGGCCACCAGCTCTGCACCCTCTGCTGCAACTTGCCCATGCCCCCCCCCCCCCGCTTCTCCTTCACCCAAATTCAGATAGCTGATGTCCTGAAAGAGCTGCAAAATCTGGACCACTACAAATCAGCTGGGCTAGACAATCTGGACCCTTTCTTTCTAAAATTAGCCGCCGAAATTGTCGCAACCCCTATTACTAGCCTGTTCTTTTTCGTATCGTCTGAGATCCCCAGAGATTGGAAAGCTGCCACGGGGGTGACACTCTAGATCCAAACTGTTACAGACCAATATCCATCCTACCCTGCCTTTCTAAAGTATTTGAAGGCCAAGTTAACAAACAAATCACTGACCACTTCGAATCCCACCGTACCTTCTCCGCTATGCAATCCGGTTTCCGAGCTGGTCATGGGTGCACCTCAGCCACGCTCAAGGTCCTAAACGATATAATAACCGCGATTGATAAAAGACAGTACTGTGCAGCCATCTTCATCGACCTGGCCAAGGCTTTTGACTCTGTCAATCACTGCATTCTTATTGGCAGACTAAATAGCCTTGGTTTCTCAACTGACTGCCTCGCCTGGTTCACCAACAACTTTTCAGATAGAGTTCAATGTGTCAAATCGGAGGGCCTGTTGTCTGGACCTATGGCAGTCTCTATGGGGGTGCCACAGGGTTGAAATTTCGGGCCGACTCTATTCTCTATGTATATCAATGATGTCGCTCTTGTTGCTGGTGACTCTCAGATCCACTTCTACGCAGACGACACCATTTTGAATACATCTGGCCCTTCATTGGACACTGTGTTAACAAACCTCCAAACGAGCTTCAATGCCATACAACACTCCTTCTGTGGCCTCCAACTGCTCTTAAACGCTAGTAAAACTAAATGCATGCTCTTCAATCGAACGCTGCTTGCCTGCCTGACTAGAATCACTACTGTCGGCGGGTCTGACTTAGAATATGTGGACAACTACAAATACCTAAGTGTCTGGTTAGACCGTAAACTCCCCTTCCAGACTCACATTAAGCATCTCCAATCCAAAGTTAAATCTAGAATGGGCTTCCTGTTTCGCAGCAAAGCCTCCTTCACTCATGCTGCCAAACATGCCCTCGTAAAACTGACTATCCTACCGATCCTTGACTTCGGCGATGTCATTTACAAAACAGCTTCCAACACTCTACTCAGCAAATTGGATGTAGTCTATCACAGTGCCAACCGTTTTATCACCAAAGCCCCATATACTACCCACCATTGTGACCTGTACGCTCTCGTTGGCTGGCCCTCACTACATATTCGTCGCCAAACCCACTGGCTTCAGGTCATCTATAAATCACTTCTAGGCAAATCCCCGCCTTATCTTAGCACATTGGTCACCATAGCAACACCCACCCATAGTATGCGCTCCAGCAGGTATATCTCACTGGTCATCCCATTTTACATTTACATTTTCGTCATTTAGCAGACGCTCTTATCCAGAGCGACTTACAAATTGGTGCATTCACCTTATGATAGCCAGTGGTTAGTCGTTTTTTTTTTCTTCCTTTGGGGTGGGGTAAGGGGGGGTAGAAGGATTACTTTATCATATCCCAGGTATTCCTTAAAGAGGTGGGGTTTCAAGTGTCTCCGGAAGGTGGTGAGTGACTCCGCTGTCCTGGCGTCGTGAGGGAGCTTGTTCCACCATTGGGGTGCCAGAGCAGCGAACAGTTTTGACTGGGCTGAGCGGGAACTGTGCTTCCGCAGAGGTAGGGGGGCCAGCAGGCCAGAGGTGGATGAACGCAATGCCCTCGTTTGGGTGTATGGACTGATCAGAGCCTGAAGGTACGGAGGTGCCATTCCCCTCACAGCTCCGTAGGCAAGCACCATGGTCTTGTAGCAGATGCGAGCTTCAACTGGAAGCCAGTGGAGTGTGCGGAGGAGCGGGGTGACGTGAGAGAACTTGGGAAGGTTGAACACCAGACGGGCTGCAGCGTTCTGGATGAGTTGTAGGTGTTTAATGGCGCAGGCAGGGAGCCCAGCCAACAGCGAGTTGCAGTAATCCAGACGGGAGATGACAAGTGCCTGGATTAGGACCTGTGCCGCTTCCTGTGTAAGGCAGGGTCGTTCTCTGCGAATGTTGTAGAGCATGAACCTACAGGATCGGGTCACCGCCTTGATGTTAGCGGAGAACGACAGGGTGTTGTCCAGGGTCACGCCAAGGCTCTTTGCACTCTGGGAGGAGGACACAACGGAGTTGTCAACCGTGATGGCGAGATCATGGAACGGGCAGTCCTTCCCCGGGAGGAAGAGCATCTCCGTCTTGCCGAGGTTCAGCTTGAGGTGGTGATCCGTCATCCACACTGATATGTCTGCCAGACATGCAGAGATGCGATTCGCCACCTGGTTATCAGAAGGGGGAAAGGAGAAGATTAATTGTGTGTCGTCTGCGTAGCAATGATAGGAGAGGCCATGTGAGGATATGACAGAGCCAAGTGACTTGGTGTATAGCGAGAATAGGAGAGGGCCTAGAACTGAGCCCTGGGGGACACCAGTGGTGAGAGCACGTGGTGCGGAGACAGATTCTTGCCACGCCACCTGGTAGGAGCGACCTGTCAGGTAGGACGCAATCCAAGAGTGAGCCGCGCCGGAGATGCCCAACTCGGAGAGGGTGGAGGATCTGATGGTTCACAGTATCAAAGGCAGCAGATAGGTCTAGAAGGACGAGAGCAGAGGAGAGAGAGTTAGCTTTAGCAGTGCGGAGAGCCTCCGTGACACAGAGAAGAGCAGTCTCAGTTGAATGACCAGTCTTGAAACCTGACTGGTTTGGATCAAGAAGGTCATTCTGAGAGAGATAGCAAGAGAGTTGGCTAAAGACGGCATGCTCAAGAGTTTTGGCGAGAAAAGAAAGAAGGGATACTGGTCTGTAGTTGTTGACATCGGAGGGATCGAGTGTAAGTTTTTTGAGAAGGGGTGCAACTCTCGCTCTCTTGAAGACGGAAGGGACATAGCCAGCGGTCAAGGATGAGTTGATGAGCGAGGTGAGGTAAGGGAGAAGGTCTCAGGAAATGGTCTGGAGAAGAGAGGAGGGGATAGGGTCAAGCGGGCAGGTTGTTGGGCGGCCGGCCGTCACAAGTCGCAAGATTTGGCCCAAAGCCAACACCTCCTTTGGTC
>NW_028165294.1:45000-81413 GCF_964263955.1 Coregonus lavaretus
TTACTGCATTTGACACCATGTGCTCTGCATTAAACAACATGTGCTCACTGCATTAGATAACATGTGCTCACTGCATTAGACAACATGTGCTCGCTGCAATAAACAACATGTGCTCCCTGCAATAGACAATATGTGCTAACTGCATTAGACAACATTTGCTCACTGCATTAGACAACATGTGCTCACTGCATTAGGCAATGTGCGTTCACTGCATCAGAAAAAATGTGCTCACTGCAATAAACAATATGTGCTCACTGCATTAGGCAACTGGTGCTCACTGCTTTAAACCACATGTGCACACTGCATTAAACAACATATGCTCACTGCAGCAGACAACAGGTGCTCACTGCATTAAACCACATGTGCTCACTGCATTAGACAACATGTGCTCACAGCAATAAACAACATGTGCTCACTGCATTAAACAACATGTACTCACTTCATTATACAAGATGTGCTCACTGGAATAAACAACATGTGCTCATTGCATTAGACAAAATGTGCTCACTGCATTAGACAACATTTGATCACTGCATTAAACAACAGTACTAACTGCATTAGACAACATGTGCTCACTGCATTAGACAACATGTGCTCACTGCATTAGACAACATGTGCTCACTGCATTTGACAACATGTGCTCACTGCATTAAACAACATGTGCTCACTGCATTAGACATGTTCTCACTGATATAGACAACATGTGCTCACTGCAATAGACAACATGTACTAACGGCATTAAACAACATGTGTTCACTGCATTAGACAAAATGTGCTCACTGCATTAGACAACAGGTCCTAACTGCACTAAACATGTGCTCACTGCATTAGACAACATGTCCTAACTGCAATAAACAACATGTGCTCACTGCATTAGACAACTAACTGCATTAAACAACATGTGCTCACTGCATTAGATAACATGTACTAACTGCATTAGACAACATGTGCTCCCTGCAATAGACAATATGTACTAACTGCATTAAAAAACATGTGCTCACTGCATTAGACAACATGTGCTCACTGCAATAAACAACATGTGCTCACTTTATTAAACAACATGTGCTCACTGCATTAGACAACATGTGCTCCCTGCAATAGAAAATATGTGCTAACTGCATTAGACAACATTTGCTCACTGTATTAGACAACATGTGCTCACTGCATTAGGCAATGTGTGTTCACTGCATCAGAAAACATGTGCTCACTGCAATAAACAACATGTGCTCACTGCATTAGGGAACAGGTGCTCAATGCTTTAAACCACATGTGCTCACTGCATTAAACAACTTGTGCTCACTGCAGCAGACAACAGGTGCTCACTGCATTAAACCACATGTGCTCACTGCATTAGACAACATGTGCTCACTGCAATAAACAACATGTGCTCACTGCATTAAACAACATGTGCTCACTGCATTAGACAACATGTGCTCACTGCAATAAACAACATGTGCTCACTGTATTAGACAACATGTGCTCACTGCATTAGACAACATGTGTTCATTGCATTAGACAACATATGCTCACTGCAATAAACAACATGTGCTCACTGCATTAAACAACATGTGTTCACTGCATTATACAACATATGCTCACTGCATTTGAAACCATGTGCTGACTGCATTAAACAACATGTGCTCACTGCATTAGACAACATGTACTAACTGCATTAGACAACAGGTGCTTACTGCATTTGACACCATGTGCTCTGCATTAAACAACATGTGCTCACTGCATTAGATAACATGTGCTCACTGCATTAGACAACATGTGCTCACTGCATTAGACAACATGTGCTTACTGCATTTGACACCATGTGCTCTGCATTAAACAACATGTACTAACTGCATTAGACAAAATGTGCTCACTGCATTAGACATGTCCTCACTGATATAGACAACATGTGCTCACTGCATTAAGCAACATGTGCTCACTGCATTAGACAAAATGTGCTCACTGCATTAGACAAAATATACTAACTGCACTAAACAACATGTGTTCAATGCATCAGACAACATTTGATCACTGCATTAGACAACATAAGCTCACTGCTTTAGACAAAATGTGCTCACTGCATTAGACAACATGTGCTCACACCATTAGACAACATGTACGAACTGCATTAGACAACAGGTGCTTACTGCATTTGACACAATGTGCTCTGTATTAAACAACAGGTGCTCACTGCATTAAACCACATGTGCTCACTGCATTAGACAACATGTGCTCACTGCAATAAACAACATGTGCTCACTGCATTAAACAACATGTACTCACTGCATTAGACAACATGTGCTCACTGGAATAAACAACATGTGCTCATTGCATTAGACAACATGTGCTCACTGCATTAGACAACATGTGCTCACTGCATTAGACAACATTTGATCACTGCATTAGACAACATGTACTAACTGCACTAAACAACATGTGTTCACTGCATCAAACAACATTTGATCACTGCATTAGACAACATAATCTCACTGTTTTAGACAAAATGTGCTCACTGCATTAGACAACATGTGCTCACTGCATTAGACAACATGTGCTCACCGCATTAGACAAAATGTGCTCACTGCATTAGACATGTTCTCACTGATAAAGACAACATGCGCTCACTGCATCAGACAACATGTGCTTACTGCATTAAGCAACGTGTGTTCACTGCATTAGACAAAATTTGCTCACTGCATTAGACAACATGTACTAACTGCATTAAACAACATGTGCTCACTGCATTAGACAACATGTGCTCACCGCATTAGACAAAATTTTCTCACTGCATTAGACAACATGTACTAACTGCAATAAACAAAGTGCCCACTGCATTAGGCAAAATGTGCTCACTGCATTAGACAACATTTGATCACTGCATTAGACAACATTTCATCACTGCATTAGACAACATGTGCTCACTGCAATAAACAACGTGCCACCGCAATAGACAAAATGTGCTCACTGCATTAGACAACATGTGTTCACTGCATTACACATGTGCTCACTGCAATAAACAACATGTGCTCACTGCAATAGACAACATGTGCTCACTGCATTAGACTACATGTGCTCACTGCATTAGCAACATGTGCTAACTGCATTAAACAACATGTGCTCACTGCATTAGACAACAGTTGCTCACTGCATTAGACAACATGTGCTCACTGCATTAGACAACAGTTGCTCACTGCATTAGACAACAGGTGCTCACTGCATTAGACAAAAGGTGCTCACCGCATTGGGCCTGCATTTGAGTGATGTACGGTGATAGAAATCCATGTTACACATCACTGAGAGTGAGTACTGCATTCATGCGCACAAACATAGGTAATTGCATGTACAGTTGAAGTCGGATGTTTACATACACTTAGGTTGGAGTCATTAAAACTAGTTTTTCAACCACTCCACACATTTCTTGTTAACAAACTATAGTTTTGGCAAATCGGTTATGTCACGTTCGCTTAAGGAGGAGGACCAATGCGCAGCGTTGAATGCGTACATATTATTTATTACACAGATCACCCGATCAAAACAACGAACGAAACGTGAAGTCCTTCGATACACACAAACCAAAAGGAACAAGAAACCACAACACAAAGTGAAAAGACCGATAGTTAAATATGGCTCCCAATCAGAGACAACCAGCTGACACTCGTTGCCTCTGATTGGGAGTCACTCAGGCCAACATAGATATACAAAACATAGACTTACACACCCTGGCTCAACATAACATAGTCCCCAGAGCCAGGGCGTGACAGTACCCCCCCCCCAAAGGCGCGGACTCCGGCCGCGCCAAACAACCACAACAGGGGAGGGACCGGGTGGGCACTCCGCCTCGGCGGCGGCTCCGGCTCCGGACATGACCCAGGCACGGGTTGTGCTGGACTGACGACGCACACCCCTGGCTTGATGCGTGGAGGAGGAACGGGCCGGACCGGGCTGACGAAGCGCACCCCTGACTTGGTGCGGGGAGCAGGAATGAGCCGGACCGGGCTGACGACGCGCACCACTGACCTGGTGCGGGGAGCTTGGATGGGCCGGACTGGGCTGGCGACGCGCACCACAGACTTGGTGCGGAGAGCAGGAACGGGCCGGACAGGGCTGACGAAACGCACCATAGACTTGGTGCGGAGAGCAGGCACGGGCCGGACAGGGCTGACGACGCGCACCACAGGCTCGGTGCGAGAGGCAGGAACAGGCCGAACCGTACTGGGGACACACGCCACTGGCCCTATGCAGGGATCAGGAACGGGCCGGACCGGACTGGTAATACACCCCAGTACCTCTCGCCGTGCCTCCACACTTTCCCTCTCCTCTGTGACCAGTGGCCCCCTTAACCTGGCGGCCTCCTCTTCACACCCGCTGGACCGCTCCATCGCGGCCTCCTGCTGCCCCGTCGTCCACGTCGTGAGCCCCCCCCTAAAAAATTTCTGGGGTTCTCTCCTCCCCGTGGACCAGGCCTCCCTAGCTCTCGCCAGACTCTCGATCCATTGCTTCATAGACCAGCCTCTCTCCTCTTCACTTAGCGTGGCCCAGCCGAAACTCCTACTCCCCTGATCCCAGGTCCTTCCTCTCTCCTCTTCACGCTGCTTGGTCCATTCTTGGTGGTTTCTTCTGTCACGTTCGCTTAAGGAGGAGGACCAATGCGCAGCGTTGAATGCGTACATATTATTTATTACACAGATCACCCGATCAAAACAACGAACGAAACGTGAAGTCCTTCGATACACACAAACCAAAAGGAACAAGAAACCACAACACAAAGTGAAAAGACCGATAGTTAAATATGGCTCCCAATCAGAGACAACCAGCTGACACTCGTTGCCTCTGATTGGGAGTCACTCAGGCCAACATAGATATACAAAACATAGACTTACACACCCTGGCTCAACATAACATAGTCCCCAGAGCCAGGGCGTGACAGGTTACATCTACTTTATGCATGATACAAGTAATTTTTCCAACAATTGTTTACAGACAGATTATTTCACTTATAATTCACTGTATCACAATTCCAGTGGGTCAGAAGTTTACATACACTAAGTTGACGGTGCCTTGAAACAGCTTGGAAAATTCAAGAAAATGATGTCATGGCGTTAGAAGCTTTTGATAGGCTAATTGACATCATTTGAGTCAATTGGAGGTCTACCTGTGGATGTATTTCAAGGCCTACCTTCAAACTCAGTGACTCTTTGCTTGACATCATGGGAAAATCAAAAGAAATCAGCCAAGACCTCAGAAAAAAAATTGTAGACCTCCACAAGTCTGGTTCATCCTTGGGAGCAATTTCCAAACACCTGAAGGTACCACGTTCATCTGTACAAACAATTGTATGCAAGTATAAACACCATGGGACCACACAGCCGTCATACCGCTCAGGAAGGAGACGCGTTCTGTCTCCTAGAGATGAACGTACTTTGGTGCAAAAAGTGCAAATCAATCCCAGAACAACAGCTACAAAATTATCTATATCCACAGTAAAACAAGTCCTATATCAACATAACCTGAAAGGCCACTCAGCAAGGAAGAAGCCACTGCTCCAAAACCGCCATAAAAAAGCCAGATTATGGTTTGCAACTGCCCATGGTTACAAATAATGCACTTTTTGGAGAGATATCCTCTGGTCTGATGAAACAAAAATAGAACTGTTTGCCCATAATGACCATCGTTATGTTTGGAGGAAAAAGGGGGTCTCTTGCAAGCCGAAGAACAACATCCCAACCGTGAAGCTCGGGGGTGGCAGCATCATGCTGTGGGGGTGTTTTGCTGCAGGAGGGACTGGTGCACTTCACAAAATAGATGGCATCATGAGGAAGGAAAATAATGTGGATATATTGAAGCAATCTCAAGACAGTCAGGAAGTTAAAGCTTGTTCGCAAATGGGTCTTCCAAATGGACAATGACCCCAAGCATACTTCCAAAGTTGTGCCAAAATGGCTTAAGGACAACAAAGTAAAGGTATTGGAGTGGCCATCACAAAGCACTGACCTCAATCCTATAGAACATTTGTGGACAGAACTGAAAAAGCTTGTGCGAGCAAGGAGGCCTACAAACCTGACTCAGTTACACCAGCTCTGTCAGGAGGAATGGGCCAAAATTCACTCAATTTATTGTGGAAAGCTTGTGGAAGGCTACCCGGAACATTTGACCCAGATTAAACAATTTAAATGCAATGCTACCGAATACTAATTGATTGTATGTAAACTTCTGACCCACTGGGAATGTGATGAAAGAAATAAAAGCTGAAATAAATCATTCTCTCTACTATTATTCTGACAGGGAATTTTCACTCTGATTAAATGTCAGGAATTGTGAAAAACTGAGTTTAAATGTATTTGGCTAAGGTGTATGTAAACTTCCGACTTCACCTGTACATGTACACGATCAAACATGAAAACACACAGAGACAAAAATATTATCTGTATACACATAGTGTAACAAACACACACACACACACACACACCCACACACACACACACACACACACACACACACACACACACACACACACACACACACACACACACACACACACACACACACACACGCACGCACACACACACACACACACGCACGCACACACACACACACACACACACACACACACACACACACTGAGTGTCTGAGTGGAGGCCCTTTCCCTGTTAGAGAGATGCTATGGCTCCAAGAGAGAGTGTAAAGAGATAGAGAAAGAGGAGGAGGGATGAGAGGCACTCCCTGTGGTCCGCTCCATGTCCCCAGGCCCCCAGCTCTCCACACAGGAGCCATCCATCTGCCCAATTAAAGCTGCATGAATCATAACCCACTGGCAGCAGACAGACAGACACCTGACCCAGCCCAGTTGCAGCACAACAATATAGATATTACAGTATAACAACACAGCTACA
This sequence comes from Coregonus lavaretus, assembly GCF_964263955.1. Classification (NCBI taxonomy): domain Eukaryota; kingdom Metazoa; phylum Chordata; class Actinopteri; order Salmoniformes; family Salmonidae; genus Coregonus; species Coregonus lavaretus. The sequence continues at coordinate 51,888 of NW_028165294.1, forward strand.
TACGACCACCAGTGTTCCTGTAGTGTCATACTAGTGCACTGTCAAGGACCCATGTCTGGGATTACTAGTGAGAGTCTGTCTCTGTAAAGGTCACCAACAGCAAGTCAATGACAGCAGGTCTGCCTCTGTGAAGGTCACCAACAGCAAGTCAATGACAGCAGGTCTGCCTCTGTAAAGGTCACCAACAGCAAGTCAATGATAGCAGGTCTGCCTCTGTAAAGGTCACAAACAGCAAGTCAATGACAGCAGGTCTGCCTCTGTAAAGGTCACCAACAGCAAGTCAATGATAGCAGGTATGCCTCTGTAAAGGTCACAAACAGCAAGTCAATGACAGCAGGTCTTTCAGTCTCAGCCCTATGTGAGTGACTCATACAAGGATGTAGAACACTCTACAGTCGTGGTCAAAAGTTTTGAGAATGACACAAATACAAATTTTCACAAAGTCTGCTGCCTCAGTTTTGATGATGGCAATTTGCAAATACTCCAGAATGTCATGAAGAGTGATCAGATGAATTGCAATTAATTACAAAGTCCCTCTTTGCCATGAAAATGAACTTAATCCCAAAAAAAACATTTCCACTGCATTTCAGCCCTGCCACAAAAGGACCAGCTGCCATCATGTCAGTGATTCTCTCGTTAACACAGGTGAGAGTGTTGACGAGGACAAGGCTGGAGATCACTCTGTCATGCTGATTGAGTTAGAATAACAGACTGGAAGCTTTAAAAGGAGGGTGGTGCTTGAAATCATTGTTCTTCCTCTGTTAACCATGGTTACCTGCAGGGAAACACGTGCCGTCATCATTGCTTTGCACAAAAAGGGCTTCACAGGCAAGGATATTGCTGTTAGTAAGATTGCACCTAAATCAACCATTTATCGGATCATCAAGAACTTCAAGGAGAGATGTTCAATTGTTGTGAAGAAGGCGTCAGGGCACACAAGATAGTCCAGCAAGCACCAGGACCGTCTCCTAAAGTTGATTCAGCTGCGGGATCGGGGCACCACCAGTGCAGAGCTTGCTCAGGAATGGCAGCATTTACATTTACATTTTAGTCATTTAGCAGACGCTCTTATCCAGAGCGACTTACAGTTAGTGAGTGCATACATTATTTTATTTTTCATACTGGCCCCCCGTGGGAATCAAACCCACAACCCTGGCGTTGCAAATGAGCTACATCCCTGCCGGCCATTCCCTCCCCTACCCTGGACGACTTGTGCGCCGCCCCATGGGTCTCCCGGTCGCAGCCAGCTACAACAGAGCCTGGATTCGAACCAGGATCTCGTGTGGCACAGCTAGCACTGCGATGCAGTGAGTGAGTGCAGGCAGGTGTGAGTGCATCTGCACACACAGTGAGGCGAAGACTTTTGGAGGATGGCCTGGTTGTCACGCCCTGACATTGAGATCTCTAGTTGGGTTGGTCAGGGTGTGAAATCGAATGTATATATTTCTATGTTGGCCGGGTGTGGTTCCCAATCAGAGGCAGCTGTCAATCGTTGTCTCTGATTGGGGATCATACTTAGGCAGCCATGTTGCCTACCTTAGTTGGGGGATCTTGTTTCTGGTTTGGCTTGTTTATGTTTAGCCTCTTGAACTTCACGTTCTGTTGGATTTTGTTATTTTGTCGGTGTTTATTAAAATAAACGACTATGTACGCATACCACGCTGCACCTTGGTCCGATCCTTTACACAACAAACGTGACAGAAGATCCCACCACCAACGGACCAAGCAGCGTGAACAGGAGGAGCAGACATCATTGATATGGGAGGAGATATTAGATGGAAAAGGATCATGGACATGGGAAGAGATCCAGGCAGGTATGGATCGCCTTCCTTGGGAGCAGACGGAGGCAGCGAGGGAGAAGCAGCAGGAGGCCCTGAGGCCATGAAAGGGCTGACTGTGGAGGAGGAGGAGGCCGCTATGATAGAGGCCCTCCAAGACATGCAGCTCAGCACTCAGAGAGGAGACCACCACCTTACGGGGGCTGATAGCTGAGAGGGAGCAGGAGATCTCCCTTCAGAGGGAGGCACTGCAGGAGGCCCGCAGGGAGAAGGAGTCAGTGGATGTACTGAGAGAGGAGCTGGCTAGGCAACAGGAGGAGCTGGGAGAGGAGTTAACCCTACAGCAGCAAAGAACGCAGTCCTTAGAGCAGAGGCTGGCGGAGCCAGGTTTCAGAGTAGAGCCAACTCTCCGCACTCGCGTTAAGGAGCGTGGGACCATACAGGCACCCTGTTATGCTGTGATACGCACTGTATCTCCAGTGCGCATTCACAGCCTGGTGCGCTTGCTGCCCGCGCCCCGCTCTTGCCGGGCTAAAGTGAGCATTCAGCTAGGAGGGGTTGTTCGTTGTCTCTGATTGGGGATCATACTTAGGCAGCCATGTTGCCTACCTTAGTTGTGGGATCTTGTTTCTGGTTTGGCTTGTTTATGTTTAGCCTCTTGAACTTCACGTTCTGTTAGATTTTGCTATTTTGTCGGTGTTTATTTAAAAAACGACTATGTACGCATACCACGCTGCACCTTGGTCCGATCCTTTACACAACGAACGTGACACTGGTGTCAAGAAGGGCAGCAAAGAAGCCACTACTCTCCAGGAAAAACATCAGGGACAGACTGATATTCTGCAAAAGGTACAGGAATTGGACTGCTGAGGACTGGGGTAAAGTCATTTTCTCTGATGAATCCCCTTTCCGATTGTTTGGGGCATCCGGAAAACACCTTGTCCGGAGAAGACAAGGTGAGCGCTACCATCAGTCCTGTGTCATGCCAACAGCAAAGCATCCTGAGACCATTCATGTGTGGGGTTGCTTCTCAGCCAAGGGAGTGGGCTCACTCACAATTGTGCCTAAGAACACAGCCATGAATAAAGAATGGTACCAACACATCCTCCGAGAGAAACTTATCCCAACCATCCAAGAACAGTTTGGTGACGACCAATGCCTTTTCCAGAATGATGGAGCACCTTGCCATAAGGCAAAAGTGATAACTAAGTGGCCTGGGGAACAAAACATCGACATTTTGGGTCCATGGCCAGGAAACTCCCCAGACCTTAATCCCATTGAGAACTTGTGATCAATCCTCAAGAGGCGGGTGGACAAACAAAAACCCACAAATTCTGACAACTTCCAAGCATTGATTATGCAAGAATGGGCTGCCATCAGTCAGGATGTGGCCCAGAAGATAATTGACAGCATGCCAGGGCGGATTGCAGAGGTCTTGAAAAAGAAGGGTCAACACTGCAAATATTGACTCTTTGCATAAACTTAATGTAATTGTCAATAAAAGCCTTTGACACTTATGGAATGCTTGTAATTATACTTCAGTATACCATAGTAACATCTGACAAAAATATCTCATTACACTGAAGCAGCAAACTTTGTGAAGACCAAAACTTGTGTCATTCTCAAAACTTTTGACCACGACTGTAGGTGAGATGGTGAACACAGGTATTTGAAGGACAGTGTAAGCAGTTCACAGTGAAAGCACGACAAGGCCTGGATGGACAGCTCTCTGTGAACATCAAAGGTATCCTGTGTGTTAGGGTGTGAGGTTGAGCCTTGTGAGTGAGGATCTCAGACAGCCACCGCTGGGGAATCTAATGACAATCACAGTCAAAGACAACAGCACTCAGTTATCTAACCAGCCATCTGGACCACACAGGCCTGGAAATGCTGCTGTGGAGTCGCTCACTCTTTCACTCTGGACTAACAGGGAGGGGAGAGGGGGATAAGGAGGGAGAGAGAGAGACAGAGAGACAGAGAGAGAGAGAGAGAGAGAGAGAGAGAGAGAGAGAGAGAGAGAGAGAGAGAGAGAGAGAGAGAGAGGGAGAGGGAGAGGGAGGGAGAAGGGGAGAGAAGGTGTAGGAAGTATTTACAGAGGAGAGTTGACACAGTGGAGTAATGGGACACTTTTCTCATTGCATTGACCTAGTGTGAGCCTTCAGGGCAGGTGGTGTGTGCCTTCAGGGCAGGTGGTGTAGCCTTCAGGGCAGGTGGTGTAGCCTTCAGGGCAGGTGGTGTAGCCTTCAGGGCAGGTGGTGTAGCCTTCAGGGCAGGTGGTGTGAGCCTTCAGGGCAGGTGGTGTAGCCTTCAGGGCAGGTGGTGTAGCCATCAGGGCAGGTGGTGTAGCCTTCAGGGCAGGTGGTGTAGCCATCAGGGCAGGTGGTGTAGCCTTTAGGGCAGGTGGTGTAGCCTTCAGGGCAGGTGGTGTAGCCTTCAGGGCAGGTGGTGTAGCATTCAGGGCAGGTGGTGTAGCCTTTAGGGCAGGTGGTGTAGCCTTCAGGGTAGGTGGTGTAGCCTTTAGGGCAGGTGGTGTAGCCTTCAGGGTAGGTGGTGTGAGCCTTCAGGGCAGGTGGTGTAGCCTTCAGGGCAGGTGGTGTAGCCTTCAGGGCAGGTGGTGTAGCCTTCAGGGCAGGTGGTGTAGCCTTCAGGGCAGGAGGTGTAGCCTTCAGGGCAGGTGGTGTAGCCTTCAGGGCAGGTGGTGTGGTGTAGCCTTCAAGGCAGGTGGTGTAGCCATCAGGGCAGGTGGTGTAGCCATCAGGGCAGGTGGTGTAGCCATCAGGGCAGTTGGTGTGAGGTGCTAATCAAGCCCAGCTAAAGTGAGTTATTTTCAGGCGATGCCCTGGCAGGTACACAGCTTGCACAGCTGGTCTCCATGTGAGCTGGAAAATATCTGGCGTCTGACCTAGCCTTGCTGCTACTGTCCTCTTCATCTCAGAGTCATCAGTACACAACCTCCACTGATTTCAATGTGTTCCTTACTATTCACCCTGGACAGGGCTATAGCAGCTAAGGGCAGTTTAACTAGAGTGGGACATCACATACCTGCCTACTAAGCCATTCAGAAATCATTACAACTGCCACACCCAGGAAAACATCAAATAGTCTACATACTGTTTACAAGGTGTCCTTCCCTAATCTCCTTCCCATCATGGCTGCCAATACACAAGATTCAATTCACTTTATTAAGGGGTTCCTATGGTCTATCATAAACCTTTCTATTTCTCACACACTGTCATATCCAAATTGTACCATTTGTAATCTTATTTTTATTATCTCATTGTATATTCTACTGCTGTTTCTGCTGATTGGTATTAATAAAACATGCAAACACAATTAATTGTATTAATCCCCAGAGGGACAACGATCAAAATGTGTAAGAAAAGGTCTCCATCATCTGTCAAGGTTTCAGTGGTAGCTCTGAGGGAAAGGAGAGGAGGAGAGGAAGCTTCACCAGGCGATTGGGACACAGGCTTGGAGCCCTACTGGTCACATGAGCTCTCGAGCTCTGTGGTCACATGACCTCCTCAACATAGGGCTCTTCCTGTTTCACCCTCTGTGTTTGAGAATGGGAGAGTACAGATACTCAAGGGGCTCAGAGAGAGAGACATTCTCTAAAACAAGCCTCTCAGCTTCCATGGAATGTCTCATTTTACACAACAGCACTTTAAGGATGGTCTCCTACAGCGGCAGCCGGCAGTCTCAGTGTGTGTTTATAAAATCTCTGTTTTACACCTGGACTGAAGCAACAACATAGACAGAGATACAGAGAATGACAACGTGAGAGGATATACAGTCTAAAGACACAAGGAGAAACATACAAATAAAGAAAGAGTGAGTATGTGTGTGTGTGTGTGTGTGTGTGTGTGTGTGTGTGTGTGTGTGTGTGTGTGTGTGTGTGTGTGTGTGTGTTGAGAGAGAGAGAGAGAGAGAGAGAGAGAGAGAGAGAGAGAGAGAGAGAGAGAGAGAGAGAGAGAGAGAGAGCGACAGATAGAGAGAGAAAGAGAGAGAGATAGAGAGAGAGAGAGAGAGGAGAGAGAGAGAGAGAGAGAGAGAGAGAGCGAGAGAGAGAGAAGAGATGGTATTCTAAATAAAGAAATTCCAATTGGCTATACTTTAAACTATTTAACATCATCTTCAGCTCTGGCATATTCCCAATATTTGGAACCAAGGACTGAGCACCTCAACCCACAAAAGTGGAGACAAATTTGACCCCAACAACTACAGTGGGATACAGTCAACAGCAACTTTGGGAAAATCCTCTGCAGTATCATTAACAGCAGAATCGTACATTTCCTCAGAAAAAACAATGTACTGAGCAAATGTCAAATTGGCTTTTTACCAAATTACCGTACGACAGACCACATATTCACCCTGCACACCCTAATTGACAAACAAACAAACCAAAACAAAGGCAAAGTCTTCTCATGCTTTGTTGATTTCAAAAAAGCTTTCGACTCAATTTGGCATGAGGGCCTGCTATACAAATTGATGGAAAGTGGTGATGGGGGAAAAACATACGACATTATCAAATCCATGTACACAAACAACAAGTGTACAGTTAAAATTCACAAATAACACACACATTTATTTCCACAGGGCCGTGGGGTGAGACAGGGATGCAGCATAAGCCCCACTCTCTTCAACATATATATATCAACAAATCGGCGAGGGCACTAGAACAGTCTGCAGCACCCGGCCTCACGCTACTAGAATCTGAAGTCAAATTTCTACTGTTTGCTGTTGATCTGGTGCTTCTGTCACCAAGCAAGGAGGTCCTACAGCAGCACCTAGATCTTCTGCACAGATTCTGTCAGACCTGGGCCCTGACAGTAAATCTCAGTAAGACAAAAATAATGGTGTTCCAAAAAAGGTCCAGAAATACAAATTCCATCTAGACACCGTTGCCCTAGAGCACACAAAAAAACTATACATATCTCGGCTTAAAAATCAGCGCCACAGGTAACTTCCACAAAGCTGTGAACGATCTGAGAGACAAGGCAAGAAGGGCCTTCTATGCCATCAAAAGGAACATCAAATTTGACATACCAATTAGGATCTGGCTAAAAATACTTTAATCAGTTATAGAACCCATTGCCCTTCATGGTTTTGAGGTCTGGGGTCCGCTCACCAACCAATAATTCACAAAATGGGACAAACACCAAATTGAGACTCTGCATGCAGAATTCTGCAAAAATATCCTCTGTGTACAACGAAAACACCAGATAATGCATGCAGAGCAGAATTAGGCCGATACCCGCTAATTATCAAAATCCAGAAAATAGTCGTTAAATTCTATAACCACTTAAAAGGAAGCGATTCCCAATTCTTCCATAACAAAGTCATCACCTACAGAGAGATGAACTTGGAGAAGAGTCCTCTAAGCAAGCTGGTCCTGGGGCTCTGTTCACAAACACAAACAGACCCTACAGAGCCCCAGGACAACAACAACAACACAATTAGTCACAACCAAGTCATGAGAAAACAAAAAGAGAATTACTTGACACATTGGAAAGAATTAACAAAAGAACAGAGGAAACTAGAATGCTATTTGGCCCTAAACAGAGAGTACACAGTGGCAGAATACCTGACCACTGTGACTGACCCAAACTTAAGGAAAGCTTTGACTATGTACAGACTCAGTGAGCATAGCCTTGCTATTGAGAAAGGCCGCCGTAGGCAGACCTAGATTTCAAGAGAAGACAGACTATGTGCACACTGCCCACAAAATGAGGTGGAAACTGAGCTGCACTTCCTAACCTTCTGCCAAATGTATGACCATATTAGAGACACATATTTCCCTCAGATTACAGAGATCCACAAAGAATTTGAAAACAAACCCAATTTTGATAAACTCCCTTATCTACTGGGTGAAATACCACTGTGTGCCATCACAGCAGCAAGATTAGTGACCTGTTGCCACAAGAAAAGGGCAACCAGTGAAGAACAAACACCAATGTTAAATACAACCCGTATTTATGTTTATTTATTTTCCCTTTTGTACTTTAACTATTTGCACATTGTTACAACACTGTATACAGACATAATATGACACTTGAAATGTCTTTATTCTTTTGGAACTTCTGAGTGTAATGTTTACTGTTCATTTTGATTGTTTATTTCACTTTTGTTTACTATCTACTTCACTTGCTTTGGCAATGTTAACATATGTTTCCCATGCCAATAAAGCCCTTAAATTGAATTGAATTGAAATTGAATTGAAATTGAAATTGAATTGAGTGAGAGAGAGAGAGAGAGAGAGAGCGGAGACAGAGAGACATGCTAATAGACATGTGCTAGCATGTGTGTGTGTGTTGTGTGTGTGTGTCTGTGTCTGTGTGTCTGTGTGTATGTGTGTGTGTGTGTGTGTGGAGAGCTTCCCAGGTTAAGCTTGCCTATGTCTGGGACTGTCACTTTCATAGTGATGAGTAAACACTAGTGTCCCTGTATCTTTCACAGACACATAGAACAGACACAGACACACACACACACAGACACACACACAGACACACACACACACACACACACACACACACACACACACACACACACACAGACACACACACACACACACACACACACACACACACACCACACACACACACACACACACACACACACACACCACACACACACACACACACAGGCTACACACATAACAGTATTGTAGACCTGCCTCTCCTCAACAACATTCACCTCCAGGCCAGCAAGTCAAGACAGACGGCCAGTCCCAAATCGACCCCAAACCCATACCCCTAGGAATGTGTTGTGTAGCCTAGTTTTGCTGCTTATGTTAAACGTAAACAAACTCTAAAATACCGTAGTACTGTAATGGACCAAGATATCATTGGCCCCCTTATTGACACAAAGCTGTACCCAGTAGGTTTAGCAAGCTAAAACAAACGGGCTCTCCTCACCTCTAAATAGACAATAAACAAACAAGAAAGATGTATGTGCTGAATGTATCTATGTCTGTTTGGTTTTCACTGTCAGGTTAGCGGGTTTGTTTGTGTTTTGCCTTTGGTGGGCAGCTGAATGAGAAGCTCTTTGACTGTATTCAGGAATGGTGGGGTTACTAGCAGAGACTGCACTCATTGGCTAATTATCTGTTTTCCTGGAAGGAGGAGGAGACATTACAAACTAACAGAGGAGGAGGGGGACAACAGGCCCTGCAAGCTACAATCACCATTAGACTCCAAGCTAACAGGAGAGGAGGGGGACAACAGGCCCTGCCAGCTACAATCAATCCATTAGCCTCCAAGCTAACAGGAGAGGAGGGGGACAACAGGCCCTGCCAGCTACAATCAATCCATTAGCCTCCAAGCTAACATGAGAGGAGGGGGACAACAGGCCCTGCCAGCTACAATCAATCCATTAGCCTCCAAGCTAACAGGAGAGGAGGGGGACAACAGGCCCTGCCAGCTACAATCAATCCATTAGCCTCCAAGCTAACAGGAGAGGAGGGGGACAACAGGCCCTGCCAGCTACAATCAATCCATTAGCCTCCAAGCTAACAGGGGAGTAGGGGGACAACAGGCCCTGCCATCTACAATCAATCCATTAGCCTCAAAGCTAACAGGAGAGAAGGGGGACAACAGGCCCTGCCATCTACAATCAATCAATTAGCCTCAAAGCTAACAGGAGAGAAGGGGGACAACAGGCCCTGCCATCTACAATCAACCCATTAGCCTCCAAGCTAACAGGAGGAAATAACACAACACATAGCTGGGCGTATGTACTGTACTATACTATACTGTTATCATACTGTACTGTACTGTACTATACTGTTATCATACCGTACTGTACTATAATGGTATCATACAGTACTGTACTATACAATACTGTTATCATACTGTAGTGTACTATACTATAATGTAATCATATTGTAGTGTACTATACTATACTACACTATACTATACTGGAATCATACTGTACTATACTATACTGTGATCATACTGTACTGTACTATACAGTTATCATACTGTACTGTCATATACTATACTGTATTGTTATCATACTGTACTGTATTATACTGTCATTATACTATAGTATGCTGTAATCATACTGTAGTATACTGTTATCATACTGTACTGTACTATACTGTTATCATACTGTACTGTATTATACTGATATCATGCCATACTAGACTATACTGGTATCATACTGTACTATACTGCACTGTTATCATACTGTACTATACTACACAGTTATCGCAATGTACTGTGACATACTGTTATTATACTGTACTGTATTATACTGTTATCATACTGTAGTGTACTATACTATAATGTAATCATATTGTACTATACTATACTATACTATACTATACTATACCACACTATACTATACTGTAATCATACTGTACTATACTATAATGTGATCATACTGTACTGTACTATACAGTTATCATACTGTACTGTCATATACTATACTGTATTGTTATCATACTGTACTGTATTATACTGTCATTATACTATAGTATGCTGTAATCATACTGTGGTATACTGTTATCATACTGTACTGTACTATACTGTTATCATACTGTACTGTACTATACTGATATCATGCCATACTAGACTATACTGGTATCATACTGTACTATACTGCACTGTTATCATATTGTACTACATTACACAGTTATCACAATGTACTGTGACATACTGTTATTATACTGTACTGTATTATACTGTTATCATACTGTACTGCACTATACTGTTATCATCCTGTACTGTATTATACTATACTGATATCATACTGTACTGTACTATACTATACTGTAATCATAATGTGCTGTACTAAACTACACTGTACTCATACTGTACTGTACTATAATATATTGTAATCATGCTGTACTGTACTATATTGTTATCATACTGTACTGTACTATACTATACTGTAATCATACTGTACTGTACTATACTATACTGTTATCATACTGTACTATACTATACTACACTGTTATCATACTGTACTATAGTGTTATCATACTGTACTGTACGGTACTGTACTATACTGTTATCATACTGCACTGCACTATACTGTTATCATACTGCACTGTACCATACCGTTATCATACTGTACTATCCTATACTGTTATCATACCATACTATACTACACTATATGGTCATCACACTGTACTGTACTATACTGTTATCATACTGTACTGTACCATACCGTTATCATACTGTACTAGACTTTACTGGTATCATATTGTACTATACTACACTGTTATCATATTGCACTATACTACATGGCATGATATCAGTATAGTACAGTACAGTATGATAGCAGTATAGTACAGTACAGTATGATCACATTATAGTATAGTACAGTATGATTACAGTATAGTATAGTATAGTGTAGTATAGTATAGTATATCACAGTACATTATGATTACAGGATAGTATAGTACAGTATGATTACAGTATAGTATAGTACAGCACGGTATGATAACAGTATAATACAGTACTGTATGATAACAGTATGTTACAGTACATTGCGCAATGTACTGTAACATACTGTTAGCATACAGTACTGTATTATACTGTTATCATACCGTGCTGTACTGTACTATACTATACTGTAATCATACTGTACTATACTATCCTGTAAGCATAATGTACTGTGCTATACTATACTATACTACACTATACTATACTGTAATCATACTGTACTGTACTATACTGATATCATACCATACTAGACTATACTGGTATCATACTGTACTATACTGCACTGTTATCATATTGTACTATACTACACATTTATTGCAATGTACTGTGACATACTGTTATTATACTGTACTGTATTATACTGTTATCATACTGTCCTGCACTATACTGTTATCATACTGTACTGCACTATACTATACTGTAATCATACCGTGCTGTACTTAACTACACTGTACTCATACTGTACTGTACTATAATATATTGTAATCATGCTGTACTGTACTATACTGTTATCATACTGTACTGTACTATACTATACTGTAATCATACTGTACTGTACTATACTATACTGTTATCATACTGTACTATACTATACTACACTGTTATCATACTGTACTATACTGTTATCATACTGTACTGTACGGTACTGTACTATACTGTTATCATACTGCACTATACTGTTATCATACTGCATTGTACCATACCGTTATCATACTGTACTATACTGGTATGTCAGATGGAATAGGCCTACTCAGTATGTCACTGAATCTGATGAACATCATCATTATAGTCTATACATATACACACCCTTATACAGTGAGGGAAAAAAGTATTTGATCCCCTGCTGATTTTGTATGTTTGCCCACTGACAAAGACATGATCAGTCTATAATTTTAATGGTAGGTTTATTTGAACAGTGAGAGTGTCACAGAATCAGCCGAGGCTGCTCCTCCTCCCTGCTCGGGCAGGCTTCGGCGTTCGTCGTCCCCGGAGTACTAGCTGCCACCGATCTATGTTTCAGTGTTTGACTTGTTGTGTCCTGATTGTGTACACCTGTTCCCCATTATGTTGTATTGTATTCCCTATTTAACCCTCTGTCGTGCATTGTGTGTTGTGTGTTATTGATTGCGTCATCGGCAGTGTTCGTGTGCGGGTTGTTTGTTTCCTCCGATGTTTGGAGATTGTTTTTTCACTGGTTACTTTCGATTAAAATACGGTTTCCAGTAAGCTCTGTGTCCTGCGTGTGACTTCGCCTACCGCATTTCACTGTCGCCATCTGACAGAGAGACAGAATAACAACAACAAAATCCAGAAAAACGCATGTCAAAAATGTTATAAATTGATTTGCATTTTAATGAGGGAAATAAGTATTTGACCCCTCTGCAAAACATGACTTAGTACTTGGTGGCAAAACCCTTGTTGGCAAACACAGAGGTCAGACGTTTCTTGTAATTGGCCACCAGGTTTGCACACATCTCAGGAGGGATTTTGTCCCACTCCTCTTTGCAGATCTTCTCCAAGTCATTAAGGTTTCGAGGCTGACGTTTGGCAACTCGAACCTTCAGCTCCCTCCACAGATTTACTATGGGATTAAGGTCTGGAGACTGGCTAGGCCACTCCAGGACCTTAATGTGCTTCTTCTTGAGCCACTCCTTTGTTGCCTTGGCCGTGTGTTTTGGGTCATTGTCATGCTGGAATACCCATCCACGACCCATTTTCAATGCCCTGGCTGAGGGAAGGAGGTTCTCACCCAAGATTTGACGGTACATGGCCCCGTCCATCGTCCCTTTGATGCGGTGAAGTTGTCCTGTCCCCTTAGCAGAAAAACACCCCCAAAGCATAATGTTTCCACCTCCATGTTTGACGGTGGGGATGGTGTTCTTGGGGTCATAGGCAGCATTCCTCCTCCTCCAAACATGGCGAGTTGAGTTGATGCCAAAGAGCTCGATTTTGGTCTCATCTGACCACAACACTTTCACCCAGTTCTCCTCTGACTCATTCAGATGTTCATTGGCAAACCTCAGATGGGCCTGTATATGTGCTTTCTTGAGCAGGGGGACCTAGCGGGCACTGCAGGATTTCAGTCCTTCACGGCGTAGTGTGTTACCAATTGTTTTCTTTGTGACTATGGTCCCAGCTGCCTTGAGATCATTGACAAGATCCTCCCATGTAGTTCTGGGTTGATTCCTCACACACATATATATATATATATATATATATATATATATATATATATATATATATATATATACACACACTCTAATATACTATCTATATATATATACACACACTCTAATATACTATCTATATATATATACAGTGAGGGAAAAAAGTATTTGATCTCCTGCTGATTTTCTTAAAGGGAGTGCTCCTAATCTCAGCTTGTTACCTGTATAAAATACACCTGTCCACAGAAGCAATCAATCAATCAGATTCCTAACTCTCCACCATGGCCAAGACCAAAGAGCTCTCCAAGGATGTCAGGGACAAGATTGTAGACCTACACAAGGCTGGAATGGGCTACAAGACCATCGCCAAGCAGCTTGGTGAGAAGGTGACAACAGCTTGTGCGATTATTCGCAAATGGAAGAAACACAAAAGAACTGTCAATCTCCCTCGGCCTGGGGCTCCATGCAAGATCTCACCTCGTGGAGATGCAATGATCATGAGAACGGTGAGGAATCAGCCCAGAACTACACGGGAGGATCTTGTCAATGATCTCAAGGCAGCTGGGACCATAGTCACCAAGAAAACAATTGGTAACACACTACGCCGTGAAGGACTGAAATCCTGCAGCGCTCGCAAGGTCCCCCTGCTCAAGAAAGCACATATACAGGCCCGTCTGAAGTTTGCCAATGAACATCTGAATGATTCAGAGGAGAACTGGGTGAAAGTGTTGTGGTCAGATGAGAAAATTGGTCGTGGATGGGTATTCCAGCATGACAATGACCCAAAACACACGGCCAAGGCAACAAAGGAGTGGCTCAAGAAGAAGCACATTAAGGTCCTGGAGTGGCCTAGCCAGTCTCCAGACCTTTATCCCATAGAACATCTGTGGAGGGAGCTGAAGGTTCGAGTTGCCAAATCTCAGCCTCGAAACCTTAATGAGTTGGAGAAGAGGAGTGGGACAAAGAGGAGTGGGACAAAATCCCTCCTGAGATGTGTGCAAACCTGGTGGCCAACTACAAGAAACGTCTGACCTCTGTGATTGCCAACAAGGGTTTTGCCACCAAGTACTAAGTCATGTTTTGCAGAGGGGTCAAATACTTATTTCCCTCATTAAAATGCAAATCAATTTATAACATTTTTGACGTGCGTTTTTCTGGATATTTTTGTTGTTATTCTGTCTCTCACTGTTCAAATAAACCTACCATTAAAATTATAGACTGATCATGTCTTTGTCAGTGGGCAAACATACAAAATCAGCAGAGGATCAAATACTTTTTTCCCTCACTGTATATACACACACCCTTAGCTCTGAGCTGTCAACATATCCCTGGCCTGTACACAACTCAATAAATATGCTTTCTGCGCTTTGTCCTGACCGTCATAGTGTTAAGAGGTTAGGTTTGACAGGATGAAGCCCAATAGCGCCTAGGCCTATCGCGTGTTGAAGACATCTGTAGTCGCTTGCCTCTCATCGTCACCCAGACCCCTCCCACTGTGTGTGTGTGAGGAGGAGGACTGCATGTGCTGGTGTCAGTCAGAATAGCACCATTGAGCCAGTCTTGAAGATCAGTGTGCACTATGCCTAGAGACAGCAGGTCATTTGGCATCCACAGGCTTTACCCCAGACAGTTGGACAGACGGACGGACAGACAGGCGGTTACAGGGAGAGAGAGAAAGAGAGAGAAAGAGGGAGAACATTGGAGAAATTGAGTAAAGTAGGATAGAACAGCTTTTATTGAAGTGAGAAGCATTTCCTGTATTCCTGTAACTCGTCCCAACTCTCTCTTTCTCTTTCTCTGAGAGAGAGAGAGAGATGGAGGGAGAGATGGAGAGAGACTGATCATAACAAACAAATTAACCCAGCAGATTACATCTTCATGGTGCATTGGAGGGAGCAATATGTTCTGCCTCACTCTCCCAGAATGCACTAAAGAGCCCACTTCCATCCTCCATTAGTTTTCCTACTATGACAACGGATGAATCCATGCACTACTGAATGATGGGAACTGTAATGCAGCACTTCTAGTTCTGTAGCCCAGCGATGCAAAGAGCCCTTCCAGCACATACACTAGATGACCAACAATATGTGGACACCTGCTCGTCAAACATCTCATTACAAAGTTGGTCCCCCCTTTGCTGCTATAACAGCCTCCAGTCTTCTGGGAAGGCTTTCCACTAGATGTTGGAACATTGTTGCAGGGATTAGGCATGGCTCGCAGGCGGCGTTCCAATTCATCCCAAAGGTGTTCGGGGTTGAGGTCAGGGCTGTGTGCAGGCCAGTCAAGTTCGTCCACATCGATCTCGACAAGCCATTTCTGTATGGACCTTGCTTTGTGCACGGGGGGGATTGTCATAATAAAACAGGAAAGGGCCTTCCCCAAACTGTTGCCACAAAGTTGGAAAGCACAGAATCATTTAGAATGTCATTGTATGCTGTAGCGTTAATATTTCCCTTCACTGGAACTAAGGGGCGTAGCCCGAACCATGAAAAACAGCCCCAGACAATTATTCCTCCTCCACCAAACTTTACATTTTAGTCACTTAGCAGACGCTCTTATCCAGAGTGACTTACAGTTAGTGAGTGCATACATTTGTATTGTTATTACTGGTCCCCCGTGGGAAACGAACCCACAACCCTGGCATTGCAAACACCATGCTCTACCAACTGAGCTACACGGGACTACATTACAGTTGTCACTACGCATTTTGGCAGGTAGCGTTCTCCTGGCATCCGCCAAACCCAGAGTCGTCTGTCGGACTGCCAGATGGTGAAGCGTGATTCATCACTCCAGAGAATGCGTTTCCAATGCTCCAGAGTCCAATGTCGGCGAGCTTTACACCACTCCAGCCGACGCTTGGCAATGCTCATGGTGATCTTAGGCTTGTGTGCGGCTGCTCGGCCATGGAAACCCATTTCATGAAACTCCAGACGAACAGTTATTGTGCTGATGTTGCTTCCAGAGGCAGTTTGGAACTCGGTAGTGAGTATTGCAACCGAGGAGAGACGATTTTTACGCACTACGCGCATCAGCACTCGGCAGTCCCGTTCTGTGAGCTTGTGTGGCCTACCACTTCATGGCTGAGCCGTTGTTACTCCTAGATGTTTCGACTTCACAATAACAACATTTACAGTTGACCAGGGCAGATCTAGCAGGGCAGACATTTCACAAACTGATTTGTTGGAAAGGTGTCATCCTATGACGGTGCCACGTTGAAAGCCACTGAGCTCTTCAGTAAGGCAATTCTTACTGCCAATGTTTGTCTATGGAGATTGCATGGCGGTGTGCTCGATTTTATACACCTTTTAGCAACGGTGTGGCTGAAATAGTTAATCCACAAATTTGAAGGGGTGTCCACATACTTTTGTATATACTGTATAGTGTATCTACTAGGTAAGGTCATAGCTTCACATATGATATATTATAAATGTATACCCCATGCAGAATGGCTTCATCATTTAAAACCTGATCTGATCTGTGAAGATAGTGAGGTTAGAAAGTGTTTCAGATGAAGAAAGGATAAGTGGTTACTGGATTTGGGTTAATAGTGGCTGGCTCTGTGGCAAGTTACTTTCAAAGCTGAACCTGAGAAAAGTATCCTTTTCACAACAGAACATGGTATAAATACGTCCGTTTCCTTTTCTATCATTCTAAAACTCTACATACCTATACTTACTAACTGACTGCCTGTGACTCATTTGTGCTTTCTCCCTGCATGTGTGTGTGTGTATGTATGTGTACGTGTGTTTAAGGGCCTGCTGATGTAGACCAGTACTGACGGGAGGCAGGCAGCCAGTGAGTCTCGTCACAGATGCCTGCCAGCTCCTTTAGTACAAAACAAGCTGCTCACACTCCCTTCTTTCTCTCTCTCTCCCTCTACCTCTACTTCACCTCTCTCTCTCCCTATCCTTTCTCTCTCTCCCTATCCTTTCTCTCTCTCCCTATCCTTTCTCTCTCTCCTATCCTTTCTCTCTCTCTACATTCTCTTTCTACACCTCTCTCTCTCTCTCTCTCTCTCTCTCTCTCTCTCTCTCTCTCTCTCTCTCTCTCTCTCTCTCTCTCTCTCTCTCTCTCTCTCTCTCTCTCTCTCTCTCTCTCTCTCGCTCTCTCTCCTCTCTCTCTCTCTCTCTCTCTCTCCATCTCTCTCTCCTTTTCCCTCTCTCTCCTCTTTTGTTCTTCACTCAGAGACAGACCAATGGTTGTCATGTTGCCAGAGAAAGACCAATGGTTGCCATGTTGACAGAGACAGACCAATGGTTGTCATGTTGCCAGAGAAAGACCAATGGTTGCCATGTTGACAGAGACAGACCAATGGTTGCCATGTTGACAGAGAACAGACCATTGGTTGCCATGTTGACAGAGGCAGACCAATGGTTGCCATGTTGACAGAGACATACCAATGGTTGCCATGTTGACAGAGACAGACCAATGGTTGCCATGTTGACAGAGAACAGACCATTGGTTGCCATGTTGACAGATGCAGACCAATGGTTGCTATGTTGACAGAGGAGGCCAATGGTTGCCATGTTGACAGAGACATACCAATGGTTGCCATGTTGACAGAGTCAGATCAATGGTGGCCATGTTGACAGAGTCAGACCAATAGTGGCCATGTTGACAGCTTTTTATTCCTACTTTCAAATGAGTCACTCATGCTACTAACAGTCAAAGGAAATAATAATTGTCAATTTCCTGATGTAACAATGATTATCAATTAAGGAGAGAGAGAATGAGAGAGATAAAGAAAGAGTAGAGAAGAAAGGAGGCAGTAATATGTATAATATATAATATATATGTGAGTGTGATGTAGCCTTCTGACTGGACACACCCACCCCTTTGGACATACTCACCCCCTTGGACAGACCCAACCCCTCTATGTTTATTTTCCCTTTTGTACTTCAATTGACATTTTTTTTGTATATATCCATAAAAATGATGCCAGCTGATTCATGATTTCGACTGGCTGTGAACTGCTGCCTGCCTGTCTGTCTCGTCCTGACACATTCAATACTATGTTGCAAATGTCGGAGACAGACAGCAAGGTTTATACAAATCTCCACTGTTGAAAACTAAATGTTAGTCTAAAAGAAATGTGAGATAAAGTTTGATGCTTTTTATAGTGGAGATCAAGTTTATAAATTGTCTGGCTGTGCTGATGAGACAGTGGATTGCGCAGTCAGATGGAACAGAGTAAATAGGCATTTTAACGTCATAGATTTAGCTGGTGGTAACATGTGGAATAGACACCGGCTGGAATGCGGTTTTAACCAATCAGCATTCAGGATTAGACCCACCCGTTGTATAATGTGTGAAATACCTCAGTGTGCCATCACAGCAGCAAGATGTGTGACCTGTTGCCACAAGAAAAGGGCAACCAGTGAAGAACAAACACCAATGTTAAATACAACCCATATTTATGATTATTTATTTTCCCATTTGTACTTTAACTATTTGCACATTGTTACAACACTGTATATATACATAATATGACATTTGAAATGTCTTTATTCTTTTGGAACTTCTGAGTGTAATGTTTACTGTAAATATTTATTGTTTATTTCACTTTTGTTTACTATCTACTTCACTTGCTTTGGCAATGTTAACATACGTTTCCCATGCCAATAAAGCCCTTAAATTGAGAGAGAGAGAGAGAGAGAGAGAGAGAGAGAGAGAGAGAGAGAGAGAGAGAGAGAGAGAGAGAGAGAGAGAGAGAGCTGTGCCTCAGTGTAATGCAGACTCAGTCATCTCTGTTACTATAACAGCTCACAGCTCACATCTGGCCTTACCTTCACTAGATGATCCAGACAAGTCCATGATGACGTACACCCTCCCCTCAGGCTCCAAGTCAATCTGGAAGAGAACAACAAAACAGAACAAACTGTCAGCTTTCATACTGGAGTAAAAACATGTTATAGTATGGTATGGCAGCATGAAACCATATCAATGTCAGTAGAAAATACCCCCCCCCCTCACACACACACACAAACCAGAGAAGGCTGGTGGGAGGAGATATAGGAGGACGGACTCATTGTAATGGCTGGAATGGAATTAATGGAACAGTATCAATCACATGGAAACTACATGTTTGACTCCGTTCCATTAATTCCATTCAAGCCATTACAATGAGCCCGTCCTCCTATATCTCCTCTCACCAGCCTCCACTGACAGACACACACACATACTGTACACTACAGTATTGATTTGAGCAGCAGAGGAGAGGGAGGCTGCTGCAGTAATGGCCAATATTCAGTATGGCTCTCAGGAGCTATTGAAAACTTAATGGCTGCTTTATCAAAACAGGACCAGATGAGGAAATGGGATGGAAATGCAGCGGCCTGGCTTATAAACACTGTTCTGCAGACGTGTGTGTGTCTCTGTGTGTGTGTGTGTGTACGTGTCTATGTCTGTGTGTGTGTGTGTGTGTGTGTGTGTGTGTGTGTGTGTGTGTGTGTGTGTGTGTGTGTGTGTGTGTGTGTGTGTGTGTAGTAATACCATGTTATCAGGTTGCTGAATACTGCAGTATAAGACCAGGAGAGACCTGAGTTACAGCTTCGTGGGCACATGGACCATATATATCCGTTCACCCATCGATTGCCAAGCCTGAGCTCCCTGGGGGTTCTACTGGGCATAGGCAGATTGTGTGTGTTTGTGTTTGTTAGCTCAGCACATAAGAAAGAGTGGGATTGCAGCGGCTGGGGCTCAGAGAGTTTCTACCGGCAGCAGCCGCCCACGGCCAGTCCATAATCCCCCTCTGCACAGCACACACACACACACAGACACACACACACACACACACACACACACACAAATAACAAGGTACACACTCACACACACACGTAGAGATAGAGAGAGGGTGAAAGGGTAGTAAAGACAGAGAGAGGGTGGAGGGGTAGGAGAGACAGAGAGAAGGTGGAGGGGTAGTAGAGACAGAGAGAGGGTGGAGGGGTAGTAGAGACAGAGAGAGGGTGGAGGGGCAGTGGCGGCTCCTGAAAAAATTCTCAGGAGGGGCAATTTTTCTGATGATTTAGGTGACCTACACACGTGCACGAGTCCGTGCACGCGATTCCAGATATCTTTACCTCTGAATAAACTGCCTTTATTATACCATATCCACCCTGTCCAAAGTCTCTACTTGGTCTCAGTTCTCCAGTAAACTTGTGATTATCAACAGTACACAACGGTAACAAACAATTGGGGGAACTCACGGGGCAGATAGTAACCACTTAAAAGGAAGCGATTCCCAAACCTTCCATAACAAAGCCATCACCTACAGAGAGATGAACTTGGAGAAGAGTCCCCTAAGTAAGCTTGTCCTGGGCCTCTGTTCACAAACACAAACAGACCCCACACAGCCCCAGGACAACAACAACAACAACAACAACAACACAATTAGACCCAACCAAATCATGAGAAAACAAAAAGAGAATTACTTGACACATTGGAAAGAACAAACAAAAAAACAGAGCAAACTAGAATGCTATTTGGCCCTAAACAGAGAGTACACAGTGGCAGAATACCTGACCACTGTGACTGACCCAAACTTAAGGAAAGCTTTGACTATGTACAGACTCAGTGACCATAGCCTTGCTATTGAGAAAGGCCGCCGTAGGCAGACCTGGCTCTCAAGAGAAGACAGGCTATGTGCACACTGCCCACAAAATGAGGTGGAAACTGAGCTGCACTTCCTAACCTCCTGCCAAATGTATGACCATATTAGAGACACATATTTCCCTCAGATTACAGCGATCCACAAAGAATTTGAAAACAAACCCAATTTTGATAAACTCCCTTATCTACTGGGTGAAAAACCACAGTGTGCCATCACAGCTGCAAGATTTGTGACCTGTTGCCACAAGAAAAGGGCAACCAGTGAAGAACAAACACCATTGTAAATACAACCCATATTTATGTTTATTTATTTTCCCATTTGTACTTTAACTATTTGCACATTGTAACAACACTGTATATATACATAATATGACATTTGAAATGTCTTTATTCTTTTGAAACTTCTGAGTGTAATGTTTACTGTTAATATTTATTGTTTATTTCACTTTTGTTTACTATCTACTTCCCTTGCTTTGGCAATGTTAACACACGTTTCCCATGCCAATAAAGCCCTTAAATTGAATTGAATTGATAGTAAGGTCGCAATGACACAGAAAGCAGTTCAATGTCGGGGTACAGAGTCGCTCTCTTACCAGGATCGCGGTCCGCTCTGACCAGGGTGAAGGTGGCCGGCTCCACTTCTCTGTCCGGGACTCATCCAGCCAAGTCTCCCAGCTGTATTGGGATTCAGCTGCCAGCAGCGTTTTCATTATTTAGTCCGTTCGTAGCGGGTATGTACACGATCAACAAGATCAGTCCAAAACCAACCACTGGAAATCCATGGTTGGCAGAATGTTTGTAAACTAAGTCTACAAATTAAAAACATAAAATAACGCCGCACTGCAGGTCGCAACAGAGACGCTGGTAGCCGCCATTGTCTTAGTTACGTTCAACGTTACGTCACGTATGACGAAAGCGCGTAAGTGCAAGCCCACAGACACCCATAGAGAATGTATTGAAAGCTTTGAAATGTGAAAAAAATAGATTTTACATGACAGGCTATGAGAGACTTCTGGGCGATTTTCAACTTGACTGAAATCGCCCCAAAAACGGGCGGGGCCATTTGAAGCACGACTTTAGCCTGATTTGACATTTAGTGGCTGGCAGATCAGACGTGAACACTGATAACTGCTGTTGCCGTGATATAATTGATTAGAAAAAAAATCCCTTCCTTTTCCCGTTTGGCAGTGCGTCGCCCATATCGCCCTATTGAACAAGCCGTCCCTGTGGAGGGGTAGTAGAGACAGAGAGAGGGTGGAGGGGTAGTAGAGACAGAGAGAGGGTGGAGGGGTAGTAGAGACAGAGAGAGGGTGGAGGGGTAGTAGAGACAGAGAGAGGGTGGAGGGGTAGTAGAGACAGAGAGATGGTGGAGGGGTAGTAGAGACAGTGAGAGGGTGGAGGGTTAGTGAGACAGAGAGAGTGTGGAGGAGTAGTAGAGACAGTGAGAGGGTGGAGGGTTAGTGAGACAGAGAGAGGGTGGAGGGGTAGTGGAGACAGAGAGAGGGTGGAGGGGTAGTGGAGACAGAGAGAGGGTGGAGGGGTAGTAGAGACAGAGAGATGGTGGAGGGGTAGTAGAGACAGTGAGAGGGTGGAGGGGTAGTGGAGACAGAGAGAGGGTGGAGGGGTAGTGGAGACAGAGAGAGGGGTGGAGGGGTAGTAGAGACAGAGAGATGGTGAGAGGGGTAGTAGAGACAGTGAGAGGGTGGAGGGTTAGTGAGACAGAGAGAGGGTGGAGGGGTAGTAGAGACAGAGAGATGGTGGAGGGGTAGTAGAGACAGAGAGAGGGTGGAGGGGTAGTAGAGACAGAGAGAAGGTGGAGGGGTAGTAGATACAGAGAGAGGGTGGTTTAGTAGAGACAGAGAGAGGGTGGAGGGGTAGTAGATACAGAAAGAGGGTGGTTTAGTAGAGACAGAGAGAGGGTGGAGGGGTAGTAGAGACAGAGAGATGGTGGAGGGGTAGTAGAGACAGTGAGAGGGTGGAGGGTTAGTGAGACAGAGAGAGGGTGGAGGGGTAGTAGAGACAGAGAGATGGTGGAGGGGTAGTGGAGACAGAGAGAGGGTGGAGGGGTAGTAGAGACAGAGAGAGGGTGGAGGGGTAGTGGAGACAGAGAGAGGGTGGAGGGGTAGTAGAGACAGAGAGATGGTGGAGGTTTAGCAGAGACAGAGAGAGGGTGGAGGGGTAGTAGAGACAGAGAGAGGGTGGAGGGGTAGTAGAGACAGAGAGAATGTGGAGGGGGAGTAGAGACAGAGAGAGGGTGGAGGGGTAGTAGAGACAGAGAGAGGGTGGAGGGTTAGTGAGACAGAGGAAGAGAGACAGAGTGAGGGTGGAGGGGTTGCAGAGACAGAGAGAGTGTGGAGGAGTAGTAGAGACAGTGGGAGGGTGGAGGGTTAGTGAGACAGAGAGAGGGTGGAGCGGTAGTAGAGACAGAGAGATGGTGGAGGGGGAGTAGATACAGAGAGAGGGTGGTTTAGTAGAGATAAAGAGAGGGTGGAGGGGTAGTAGATGCAGAGAGAGGGTCGAGGGGTAATAGACACAGAGAGAGGGTGGAGGGGTATTATAGACAGAGTGAGAGTGGAGAGATAGCAGAGACAGAGAGAGTGTGGAGGGGTAGTGGAGACAGACCTAGGGTGGAAGGGTAGTAGAGACAGAGAGAGGCTGGAGGGGTAGTAGAGACAGAGAGAGGGTGGAGGGGTAGTAGAGACAGAGAGAGGGTGGAGGGGTAGTAGAGACAGAGAGAGGGTGGAGGGGTAGTAGAGACAGAGAGAGGCTGGAGGGGTAGTGGAGACAGACCTAGTGTGGAAGGGTAGTAGAGACAGAGAGAGGCTGGAGGGGTAGTGGAGACAGAGAGAAGGTGGAGGGGGAGTAGATACAGAGAGAGGGTGGTTTAGTAGAGATAAAGAGAGGGTGGAGGGGTAGTAGATGCAGAGAGAGGGTCGAGGGGTAATAGACACAGAGAGAGGGTGGAGGGGTAGTAGAGACAGAGAGAGGGTGGAGGGGTAGTAGAGACAGAGAGAGGCTGGAGGGGTAGTGGAGACAGACCTAGTGTGGAAGGGTAGTAGAGACAGAGAGAGGCTGGAGGGGTAGTGGAGACAGAGAGAAGGTGGAGGGGTAGTAGAGACAGAGAGAGGGTGGAGGGGTAGTAGAGACAGAGAGAGGGTGGAGGGGTAGTAGAGACAGAGAGAGGGTGGAGGGGTAGTAGAGACAGAGAGAGTGTGGAGGGGTAGTGGAGACAGACCTAGGGTGGAAGGGTAGTAGAGACAGAGAGAGGCTGGAGGGGTAGTAGAGACAGAGAGAGGGTGGAGGGGTAGTAGAGACAGAGAGAGGGTGGAGGGGTAGTAGAGACAGAGAGAGGGTGGAGGGGTAGTAGAGACAGAGAGAGGCTGGAGGGGTAGTGGAGACAGACCTAGTGTGGAAGGGTAGTAGAGACAGAGAGAGGCTGGAGGGGTAGTGGAGACAGAGAGAAGGTGGAGGGGTAGTAGAGACAGAGAGAGGGTGGAGGGGTAGCAGAGACAGAGAGAGGGTGGAGGGGTAGTAGAGACAGAGAGAGGGTGGAGGGGTAGTAGAGACAGAGAGAGGGTGGAGGGGTAGTAGAGACAGAGAGAAGGTGGAGGGGTAGTAGAGACAGAGAGAGGGTGGAGGGGTAGTAGAGACAGAGAGAGGGTGGAGGGGTAGTAGAGACAGAGAGAGGGTGGAGGGGTAGTAGATACAGAGAGAAGGTGGAGGGGTAGTAGTAGAGTGAGAGAGTGGGTAGGGTAGTAAGGACAGAGAGAGGGTGGAGGGATAGTTGTAGGCCTCTTGTTGGAACAATAGTCTTCCACTGGTAGGTTAGACACTACATTCCTCTCCAGTTGAGGCCACAATAATATATTTACCAACAATATATACAAAATGGAATATATAGAAATACAATATTTACAAAATGCAATATATAGAAATACAATATATAAAAAATACAATATGTAGAAATACAATATATATAAAATACAATATATAGAACTACAATATATAGAAACAGCACCAACACAAATCTAGGGTTGTTACCCAAGCCGGCTGGTCTTTTGTTCTATCGGTTCGGTTGCCAGAGACACGACCCAGTCGTTAAGTCTTTTACATTTACATTTACATTTACGTCATTTAGCAGACGCTCTTACCCAGAGCGACTTACAGGAGCAATTAGGGTTAAGTGCCTTGCTTAAGGGCACATCGACAGATTTTTCACCTAGTCGGCTCGGGGATTAGAACCAGCGACCTTTCGGTTACTGGCACAACGCTCTTACCCACTAAGCTACCTGCCGCCCCGTTCTGTATCTATGGACGTGACCCAGTCGTTCGTTCTAAATGTTCCATTGCCAACTACGGCTAACTTACAGTCACATCAAACAGTGCAGCCAGAATAACAAGAGTAGCAGCATTTGCATTTGCTGTTTTGTAGTGACATTTATTTGGACACATCCATAACAATGAGCTAATGAGTCGCGATTTCTCCTGGCATAGAAAATGTGCTCTCTTGTCGGGACACTGTTGTTCAGAGGAGCTAGCCAACAACACAGTTAACATAATCACTTCAGACTGAAGCTAGAAAGACTGCAAACTAGCTGCACTTTGTTTCGTTTGACCTTTTTTCAATTTAAATTTCTTTGTATATAGCCATAAAAATGATGCCAGCTGATTTGTGATTTAGACTGGCTGAGAAACGCTGCCTGCCTGTCTGTCTCGTCCCGACTCCCGACACTTTCATTGCTATGGGACAGCTGGAGATCGAATTTGAATATTGAAACAATGTTAAAAATGTTGGAGAGACAGACAACAAAGTTTATACAAATCTCCGCCGTTGAAAACTAAATGTTAGTCTAAAGGAAATTTGAGATAATGTCTAGATGCTTTTTATAGTGGAGATCAAGTTTATAAATTGCCTGGCTGGGCTGATGAGATTTGCGCAGTCAGATGGAACAGAGTAAATAGACATTTTAACGTCATCGACTTAGCTGGTGGTAACTTGTGGAATAGACACTGGCTGGAATTTGGTTTTAACCAATCAGCATTCAGGATTAGAATCACCCGTTGTATAATATAAAATAAAGCAGGGTTTCCCAAACTCGGTCCTGGGGCCCCCCTGGGTGAACGTTTAGTTTATTGCCGTAGCACTACACATCTGATTCAAATACCCAACTCATCATCAAGCTTTGATTATTTGAATCAGCTGTGTAGTGCTAGGGCAAAAATCTAAACGTGCACCCAGGGGGGCCCCAGGACCGAGTTTGGGAAACCCTGAAATATCGTATAGTAGAAGAAAAATACAGGAGAAATAGAAGAAGAAGAACAGTAAGTCAGCCGTGTGCAGGGAGAACCGTCTACGGTGATGTTGTTGTCCGGACGGAGTAGAGACAGAGCCGTGGTGGAGTGGATACATGTTTGTTATCCCGCCATGCGACCCGCAATGCCCCCCACCCCCGGCTCCTTTCCTGTGAGGGCACAGGCCTCCATTCATCAGCAGCCTACAGGGTGTGCTCAGTCTCACTAAATATAGACACCAGCTAAAGAAGGAAAGACTGAGAGTGTCTGTGTGTGTTTTCCTTTACCAGAAGTCCTCACAAGAATAGTAAAACAAGGACAATTCTGACAAGTGGGGACATTTTGCTGGTCCTCACGAGGAAAAATGCTATTTTAGGCTTAGGGGTTAGGTTTAGGGTTAGGGTTACAATTAGGGTTAGGGTTAGAATTAAGGTTAGGGTTTAGGTATAGTTGTAGGGTTAGGATTAGGGTTATGGTTAGGTTAAGGTCAAGGTCAAGGTCAAGGTCAAGGTCAAGGTCAAGGTCAAGGTCAAGGTTAAGGTTAAGGTTAATGTTAAGGTTAAGGTTAGGGTTAGGGTTAGGGTTAGATTTAGGTTTAGGAGTTAGAGAAAACAGGAATTTTGGATGGGAATCAATTATTTGGTCCCCACAAGGATAGCAAAACAAAACAGTGTATGTGTGTGTGTGTGCGCTCCAGAGAGAAAGACAAATAGATAAGGATATGTGTTGTGTACATATTATATTATTATCATGTCTGTGTCTGTGTGGGCGTCTGTGTGGACTGGAACTGTATACAACCAGAACAACAGTGCTTCAGCAACTATAGAGTGACTTAGACAAGAACACTACATTATCTATTTTCACACTGAATATTTTGTGTTTTAGTTGCAGTATATTACATCTTTAGATAGACAGAATACATATAGAAAACCTACACTATATGGAGAAGGATATATATCATCTGTTCCCTATACAGAGAGACTGTAGCTAGGTACAACAGAGTGAGGCAGAAGATACCGCTTCTCATCCTCAAACTGTGACCAATCCACTCAGATACCTTTAAATATCTTCAATTACTCATCCTGTATTAACTCCTTTAGGTGCAGCAACACTGCCAGAGTCACATGCTCCTCGTCATGTGGTGACATTACATGTAGCCAGGGTGGGGGAAATACAATTTTCTTACTCAACTTTTTAAATAAATAGAAAAATACCTTTTTCTATATATTCCTACACTCTTAGAAAAATTTATCCAAAAAGGTTATTCAGCTGTTCCAATCGGAGAACCCTTTTTGGTTCCAGGTAGAACTATTTTGGGTTCCATGTAGAACCCTCTGTGGAAAGGGTTCTACCTGGAACCAAAAAGGGTTCTTTAAAGGGTTCTCCTATGGGGACAGCCGAAGAACCATTTTAGGTTCTAGATAGATTTTCTGAGTGTACTTGTAAGTGTAATCAGAATACTTCAAAAACAATTATTGTAATTGAAGTAGTAGAGGATATCCTGTAGGCCTAAATAGTACAACCATAGAAACATAACAACAGACAGGCAGACATACCGAGAGAGATGAGACACTTCTGTATTCCGTATGCATGACTGCTTTGAGTGCTGTACTCTAAACACAAGGCACATTCATCCCCATACAGTGTTCCTTCAATCACTCACTCACTCACTCACTCACTCACTCACTCACTCACTCACTCACTCACTCACTCACTCACTCACTCACTCACTCACTCACTCACTCACTCACTCACTCACTCACTCACTCACTCACTCACTCACTCATTCACTCACTTAATGTCACACACACACACACACACACACACACACACACACATTTCCATATAAAAGGATCCATGATCACCAACATGTGAAGTTCATAGCAGCATGTCAAGCTAAGACTAACATTTTTTATTTTTTATTGAGGCATGCATTTATTTTTCAAAAATGTTTCATCCTAAAAATGTTGAATAAGCAAAGGCTTTGATTGCTGGACAAACAGATGGAAAAGGGGTCTTAGAAAACATCTACCTGAAAAAGTCTTAAAAGGTATCAGAAATACATAAAAACACAATAATATTGAAGTAAAGGCCCCTGCTAACTAATATCAACACCCCCTCTCTCTCTCTCTCTCTCTCTCTCTCTCTCTCTCTCTCTCTCTCTCTCTCTCTCTCTCTCTCTCTCTCTCTCTCTCTCTCTCTCTCTCTCTCTCTCTCTCTCTCTCTCTCTCTCTCTCTCTCATGTCACCTCTCCCACTCTCTCTCCAGTTAATATCACCTCTCCTTCTTCACTCTCTCTCTCTCTCTCTCCATCTAATGTAATCTCTCCCTCTCCCTTTCTCTCTATACAGTTAATGTCACCTCTCCCTTTATCTTTCTCCAGTTAATGTCACCTCTCTCACTCTCTCTCTATTCACTCTCTCACCAGTTAATGTCACTTTCCCTCTCTATTTGCTCTCTCTCTCCAGTTAATGTCACCTCTCCCTCTCTCTCTCTTCTTTTCCTCTCCAGTTAATGTCACATCTCCTTCTCTCTCTCTCTCTTCCTCTCCAGTTAATGTCTCCTCTCCCACTCTCTCTCTACAGTTGAGGTCATCTCTCCTCTCTCTCTTTTCTCTCTCTTTCCAGTTAATGTCACCTCTCTCTCTCTCTCTCTCTCTCTCTCTCTCTCTCTCTCTCTCTCTCTCTCTCTCTCTCTCTCTCTCACTCTCTCTCTCTCTCTCACTCCAGTTAATGTCACCTCTCCCCCTCTCTCTTCTCTCTCTACAGTTAATGTAACTCTCCCTATCACTATCTGATATCTCTCTCCATTAATGTAACTCTCCCTCTCATCTCTCTCTCTCAGTTAATGTCACCTCTCCCCTCTCTCTTCTTTTTCTCTCCAGTTAATGTCACCTCTCCTCTCTCTCTCTCTCTCTCTCCAGTTAATGTCACCTCTTCCTCTCTTCTTTCTCTCTCCAGTTAATATCACCTCTCCCTCTCTCTTCTTTTTCTCTCCAGTTAATGTCACATCTCCCTCTCTCTCTCTTCTCTCTCTCTCCAGTTAATGTCACTCTCCCGCTCTCTTTCGCTCTGTCTCTTTTCTCTCTCTCTCTCCAGTTAATGTAACCTCTCCCTCTCTCTCTCTCTTCTCTCTCTCTCCAGTTATGTCACCTCTCCCTCTCTCTCACTCTCTCTCACCAGTTAATGTCACTTCTCCCTCTCTCTCTCGTCTCTCTCTCTCCAGTTAATG